>NC_133027.1:66033560-66336590 GCF_048771995.1 Taeniopygia guttata | reverse complement strand
ATTACAAATTCTTAAGTTGTTTTGAAAGTGGTCTTAATGGAGATTTCCCATGGTTACTTCTTACCCTTCAAGACACATAAAAAAACCAAAAACCCAACCACAAACCAACAAAAACTCCATAAACCCGGAGAACAGTCATTTTCCAGAAACCAAAATATCTTTAAGTATAAAGGAGCCCATTTGTAGACATTCCTTTCAACACTAGATCAGTCTTGGATCTGCCTGCAGACTGTGGAATACACATAAGGAAGAAGACATTCTGGAAAATTCACAGTTTACCAAAGTTCTTTATTAGTAGATTTTTTTTTCCCTACTTCATATCAGTTGAAAGCATACTGGAATGTTTGAAGGGCCTGTGAGAACTCATTTTGGCTAGAGGTGGGCTGGAGTTTCCCAAAATTTAAAGATTAAATATTGAAATAACATCCCAGCTGTCTTCAATCTTGCAGGATGTTGATATAGATAAACAGCATGACAAAGTGAGAAATGAGGTCAAGACAGACACAATTGCTGCCAGCAGGATTGTAGTCTGCTTACAGTAGGATGCCTAAATAGAGAGAAGTTAGGAATAACATAATCAGTTGCTTTTCAGACCTAGGAACCAGTGTAAGTCTGATAAGACCACTGTCAGAATCGCTATGCTTGGGGAATTTGACAGCAGTTTTGTGCCTATGAATGATTACTATAAAAAATTATTTGAACAGCTCTTCACTCTCACTTGGCTTTGATGTGATAAACCACAGTCTGAATATGAACAGGGATTAGATTTCAAATAAAACCAAAATGAAGACAAAAAGCTGACGCACTGGGATGAGGCAGTTTCCAATAACCAAGATCTGGCCAGAAGAGACATCCTTTGCTGCTGCAACAGTCCCTCAGCTCCCTGCAAATGTCTTACAAGAAACAAATAGACACCTCTGGGTGGTCTCATCAGAAAACACAATGTGGAATCAATATGTCATGAGTTAGACACAACTGCTAAAATGAGCAAGTTTCCTGACAAGAATAATTTCTTTTCAGCAGGCCCTGAGTCCCTGAGGTAGCTAGGAGCTTAGGGAAGGCTGTGGCAGTCATGCTAAACCACATTTCTTTTCCTCTGTTATAGCCTGATTCCCTGGGTTGCTAGAGCACGTCCCACTGAGGGGTAGGAGCAAAACTTGCAACTGGATTCTGTATTTGGCAGGTTGCCAAGGCAGAGAGCTGTGAGCTACTTGTAGGGAGCCTTGCTTTCTGAGAGATATTCAAATATTCTTGAATTTTCCTTTTTTTCCATCCCCTTATGGTATTTGAGAACATCCTACAGGATTAGTACTGGTAATCTTACCTCAGGTCTTATCAGGTTTTTACAAGACCTATTGGGATTTTAAAAGTGCCAATTTTTTTGGAAAGGTAACTTAATCTTTGACATGGATAAATCCCGTTCAGTCCCAAGCAGACCTTTTTTTTTTTTTTTTTTTTTTAATGAGCATTTAAAGTGACAGATGATTAACCAGTGACCAGAGTTAACCAGAGTTATAACATACCATGGACTCTCTGCAAATAAACAGAAATTCTTCATCTTAGGTTCTAAAAAAATCTGGGTTTTTATTTAAATCAGATGGCAAGGAGAAAGATCGTGTCCAGTGTCACCTATTACTTGTCAAATATCTTAACAGCAATAAATGCTGCCTCTTACAGAAACTGCCTTTTAACATAAATAAATACGTTACATAAAATCTCAGAGATGAAGCTTCCCAGCAAACTTCTTTGACCTTAGATCCCTGGACTACAAAGGTACTACTGGTGTGAACAAAAGCGACTATCCGAGGGATGCCCCTTCAGTAGGAACTAAAGACAGACAGTGGAGGAGGGCTGTACCCTTTTGAGAAGAAAGCCCAGCAGCTTATGCTCTGCCATCAGCACGGTGACAATGATGATGATGCGCCCGCAGTCTGACATGACATCACTCCCCGCGCTCACACAGGGGTCATGCCGCAGAGAAGAGCGCAGCCCAGCTTGCTTCTGCCAGCCCACCACTGCATGGATCACTCTGACAGCTGGGAGCCTCTGACAAGGGTTGTTTGGTAGTTTGTTTACAAAGTGGAGGAGAACCTCTGAGGTATGGTCTGCTCGTTTGTTCGCCAGCCTTGTCTGCTGTTTCTGAAGGCAACACCTGCAAGCAATCTCTGAGTAACACAGGCAGGAGATGGCTTGTTCTGTTTGCTGCTCTTCCCCTTTTCTCTGACCACTGTCATCTTGCTACATTATTTCTAGTTTCTAGGGTTTGAGTTCTTCCACACTGTTCTATTTCTTACCTTTCATCAAATAAGCTGGGCTATATTTCATGCTCCCATTAAGACCCTGGATATATTTAAGCATACACATAGTTAGCCATAGACACAGCTGAATTTCTTCAAGTCAAGAAAGATTAATTCTAGCCTTAAGGGCTTTGTATTTATAAGTGTAAACTTTAGTGAAAACACTAATTCAAATGAAGCCTGGTTATTTTATTTCTGTGGTTTGGGTAAATTTGTGATCTGATTAAAAGACACCGAGGCACACACAGTATTCTTTTTTATCATCAACTATCATTGTGATCTAGCTCTTGTCTTTGGAGTTTGGTTTGGGATTTTCTTGTTCACTTGCTTTTTTACAGTGAGTAATCATGTCCATCAATTTACTAATGTAAGTGACTAAATGGCACTGGAGAGCATAATCACTGGCTTTTGTTGATAGTCTATTCAAAAAAGAAACCTGCTGTCAGGTAAGATATATTCACACAAGTGGGAGTGCTCCAGTTCTGTTGCTGCAGTGTGTTGAGTACAACCATATTAACTATTTCCCTTGGTTGAATTATCATTATTAAATGTTTACCACATTTATTAACATTATTAAATGTTTACCACATTCTCAGGCCCAGGAAGAGTTGGGATGCTGTGGGCAGTGTCATACCTCTTATTTCTCTGGATTCACCACTTTAGATGCTAAGTAAATGGAACTGCAAGCAAGAGGAATTGCTGTTGAGGACCATCAGACAAGCAGAAAACATGAACTGAGGTTCGGTAAGTTGTAATGACATGACAACAACAACAACAACAAAAACAACAACGACAACAACAACAAAGAAGCACGATGAAAGCCCCCAAAAATGTTAGAAGAGTATTCAGCTTGCAAAACCAGGAGGAGGAAGTTTAGAAGTTAAGCTAGACTATGCAGGACTCTTCATCCCTTGTGCATTTGCACTGTGATGTAGCTTTAATTAAATTACCATCTTTAATTGTTTCCTGTCTCATTCAATGAGCAAGGAGTTAGTCTGTACATATCATTGCTATTCGTGGTATAGCCTCTGGTCTTATTCTCCACACATCAGTTAAGCCTAGACTGACTAGAGAAATTATGAATTTCTGTATGGACACCTTTTGCAGTTTAAACAGGCTGTTTAAAATGTACCACAATTGTCGATAAATATTATATTTGTGAGAGCAGGTATCACATCCATTCTACAGGTAGGTAAAGGAGCCATAAAGAAATTAACACTAATTCAATTTAATTTTAATCCATTCAAATGACAGCTTAAAATTATTTTATCTACATGTATAAGAAAATTTATTTCTAATTCTACATAGCTTGCAAATATTTCTTTTTGGTATATTGAAACCCTATTAACAATGAATTTCTTGTACACAATTTTCCAGATTAAAAACTGTGAGAAAAAACCAGAACTGTTACCACATTGCATCATTGCATGATGACATACACCTGTGTATGTCATCAGCAAGGTAAGACACATCAGATCTCCTTCACAGACCTGTGCTTCTGCACCTAGCAGAGTACCTGACATGAGCAGCAAGTTATCTTTCTCTGCTTGGGCCTACATTAGAGGAGACTGGCAAACTTCATCATCAGGGCTTTCCACATGAAACTGTCTAAAGTGCTTTATAAATATGAATGAGTTTCTCTTGTGAAATTAGGCAGTGTGAGTCACCCCATTCCATAGCCAAGTAACTGAAATGCAGAGACATGGATTTTAAACTCCCCACATTATTGGAAGTGCCTTTTAAGTTTGCAAGCCCAGCCTTAATTTTCCGGAGTACTTAAGTTTTTCTTTTTTTGTTGTTTTTTCATTCTTTCTTGGTATGAAATGTACTTAAACTGAAGTCAGCTGTCTGCATGTTCACTTGACCTGCTCTCAGAAAGGCACTTTAAGGCACTTGAAAAACTGTGGGGTACCTCAGCAGAAATCACTTATGCCATAGGTGTCACATACAAAGTCCATGGCCAAGGCGATGAAAGAGACCAGTTCTATGGTGTGACATTTGACATCTTTCATCGTAAGGCAGCATCTTATTTTCTACAAAGATATGCCTCTGTCATGGACATTTGTTCCACCCCTACACCAGCCACTGACAATAGGAATCTCTCTTGAATGCTCTATGAATAATTTTAAATTTTTGGTCTGCGTGCACTTCTGCCCTTCTGAACATTAATTTCATTGGGCACAAACTGGGGAAGGGGTGCCCCTGTATCAGCACCCACTGTCTACTTTGTACCGTGTCTTCCTTTGAAAAGATAAAAATGTGCCACAGCCAGAAATGTGCCACAATATATTCCAGTCAGGTGCCCTGCCTGGACAAGAGGATCCCATCCTCTCCCTCTCAGAACAGGTAGGGACAGCATTAGCCCTTTAGTTAGGAAGTTATGGAAGTTCTGGAGGTCATGAGAAGCCACAGACTCCAATCTCGCCACAGAAATGTTAGGGTACCTGAAGTTAAGCTCCAGCAAGATACTGCATTTCATCCTAGTGAAACACGAGTGAGGTTGCATGGAAATGAGCAGAAGTGGCCAAGCCTGGACCCACCATGAAACAACAGAGCTGCTGGAAACAAGAGTAGAAAGAACTATGAAGAGGAGACTGTATCGACTCATTCTCAAAGAATTTCCTCCAACAGCCAGTGTAGATTGGATGAAACTCCTGAAACCTCTCAGAGGAAGAGGGGTAAATGGCACATTTGCATAACTGTACGGAGGCCCAATTTGATTATTCAATGCACTCCTAGGATGTTTATATATCTCTGACACTACTATTTTATCTAATAATTTTAAACTTATTTCTTCATGTTCTTTATTCTCCGGTGTCTGTCACTGATTCTCACTTAGATATTATTAAATGGTGAAAGCTGACAGAAGTTGCCAGCCAGTGCTGTTACATTAGCTGCCACACAGGGTCTCTAAAAGGGAACCCTTTATAGCTTTGAAGATCCTTAAAGAGGGTGAATGCTATGAGTAGCTAAGCATCACGTATCAAACTTCATGGTTAAGTCAGAGTCTTCTCAGGGCTGGTGAGAGCACTCTGGCTCCTGACATCTTCCAAAGGTCTCTGATGGCTTCTGGCTTCTGTTTTCAGATATAATCTCCTTGCTAGCAGGAGCAAGCTGTCCTGAAGGTCAGTATTTCTTCTTTTGGTCAACCCACCACCCTGAATGCCAGCATTTAGTCTAGATGTATCTTCCCCATTTAGAAATATCTCCCATTTTGGGAGCCTTTGACAAAGGCTTGAGTTCACTACAGGATGAATTACCAATTTGGTGTGAATATGATCTTGTACTTTAAAAACATACTATCTTTCCTATGACTTTTAAGTTCTGACTTTGAAATGACCCAAGATTGATCTTCACAATATTTTAAACAGAACAGTGACAAAGAAAGATTGAAAGTCCTCTTTGAAAATGAATTATATATTTTAAGTAAATCATATTAGAGATGAAAGGCTTTCTTAATGCACATATTTAAGGCAAGATTCTCACTCCTTTTAAGCACTGATTGAGTAAAAGGAATTTTTGGAAAACGGACAGAAGAAAATAAGAAGATAGAAATTTAACATTAATGATATTTTGAGATCTTTCAGGAAAAAAAATCAAGTAATATACTTTAAAAAGTCAGAGATAAATACTATCTTCCTGTACATAAGCTTAAATAATACAATAAAACAAAATAATTCATTGAAATAAGTTGATAAAAATAAAACTGATTATTCTAATTAGATTTTAATCTAATCATACCTTCTAATAAACACATGAAAAAAAATAATGAATTCAGCCTAATCAGAGAAAGCAAAAGCATACTCAACCCATTCCCTTGATCAGTCAACATTCATCATAGCTCTTTATGCTCATCTCTGCAGACAACAGCAGCAATAGAAAAAAAGAAAAAAACAGTAGCAAAAATAAGCACCCATCTCACCCAGAACTGGTTTTTAATCACACAGTACCTGAAGAAATTGGCTGAAACACTACCAAAGAATTGGATTTTTATTTTTTATTTTTATTTTTATTTTATTTTTTATTTTTATATGAAAAAAGACTGACAAGGTGAAGTAGTTTCACACATTAATTGTTTGTCCTGGTATGTAATGGGTTATGTACTGCAGAAGGTTAGACAGCCTGCATAAACAGGGAAACACTGGAATGCAATATGAACTTGATCGAAAGTTTAACCTTACTGAATATTTGCTGTTTTGCTATCTCAAGAGACCTGCCTGAATTACATATTACATTAGACAGCTTAAACTTTTTTTTTTTTTTTTCAGTGTCACAGAACCCCAGTAAGACCATTGTCCTTATGGAAACCATTTAGGACATTATTTATTTATTAGAAACAGAGTCAGGGCCCTCTTTGCAACTATCTTGACCAGCGATAGCTCTTCAGCTAGGTTTTTATTGACTAGGACAGGACTTTCTGTATGTGTGAATACTGATTTGGTGACTCAGACATTTTATTCAAATTACAAGCAAAAGATACTCCCAAAAGGGCAACCTGACTGCAAAATTTTTCCATACCTTCAGACAATTGTTTTTTTTTAACTTTTCTTTTCTGAAGTCCCCAGTACCATCAGGTTTGTGCTTCTGTGCAGGAAGACCTGTGGCTGTAGACCTTGAAGGCTCACGCAGCAGAGCAGGCCTCTGGAAAATCTGGCAGAGGTCTTTGGCTGTGTCACCAACTGAGTTTCTCAGGGCTGAGATATTTACAAAATATTTCTGTTTCAACAGATTGTAGGATTTCCCTGTAGATCTGGAGAGCTTCCTCTGATCCCATTTTGCTGGATGGAAACCCATGGCTTGTGCCCAAGAAGTTCATGCACTTACTAGTCTGAACTCAATTCAGGCCTTAACCAAAAATCAAGTTTTATCAGACTGGGACCCCTTACCCTGGTGTAAGAGGAGGCAGTGGAGTTGATCCCTGTAAGTGCACAAAAATCTGGGGAATGCTATGTGCAAGCACCTGGCAGCTTGTGTTACGATAATCAGGGTCATTTTTTTATCTTCTTTCCCATTCCCAGAGTCATTACCATTAGGACTTGGTTTTGGCCGAGATGCAAAGGAGTCTTTTAGAGCATTTTCTTCCTTTCCTCAGGTCCTCTGCCTGATTTTTTCTGCAACACTCTTCCTTAGAAATAAAGAAATATTTTTTTTTCTTTTAATTAAAAAGTACTGAACAAGGTTAGCTTCAGTTCTTGCCAGGCATCAGTCTGATTATTTGTACTGGCAATTTATCATCTGAGTCTCTTGCCAGCAGGGACAAGAGTCCCAGAAACTAACCTCTCCACATCAGGCTGAATTTCATTACATTATTTTTCCAGTAAAGATTTGCTTCTTAAGAGGAGAAGAAAAGGTTATAAATAGTTAGACACATCTCAAGCCCTTGGGGGTCATTGTCTCAAATTTAGTTATTTCTTTAATCCTGCCTAGCAAATAGCATTTATCATTCTTCACATTCTGCATATATTAACTGAGTACCTGACCTCAAAATTATTTAATCACATATTATCACCATGAGCATTAATATCACTCCTAATTAACTACGAAATAACTGAAATAGCCTCACTCTAAACTTTGGGAAGTCTTAGTGAAAAATTTTGTTTAGGACACAAGGTGTCTAAATTTTCTAGGTCTGAAAAGCTGGCCTTGAAGACTCAGATGAAAAGATTTTTTTTTCTAATAATTGTATCCTTCCATCTCAAGCAGAAATAGCTACACTCCTGATGTTCACTTGTTTGTGTCCTATGTCCTCAGCAGGTCCAGAGAATTCTGCAGAAAGAAAGTAACTAGAAAGAACAAAAATTGTTGTGTTTTTCCAAATGCCTTGGAGCACTTGCTTGGTATTCAGTCAGACCAGGTGGATGGCAATACGAGCACATTCTTTCTTGCAGAGATAAGTAAGCAAGAGGCAGTTCTCTCTTAATTTAGCAAGTCTTAGCTATTGAACAGAGAGGCCCAGTTCTTCAGCTCAGGAGGAAATATCCCAGAGAACTGAAGTGGGAATATGGTACGGCTTTCTACAGAGACAACATAAAATAGCTGAACTGCACTTGTTTTTTTGCTTTCTTATGTCATATCAAGGAAGTATCAACAAAATAAGAACGACAAAGTATATTATCAAAAGCCTGGATTGTTGTCCTCTGTAGAGGTCTATCCTGCATCCTCAAAACCTTCATTTATGGAGTGAGTTGTCTCATCACTGTATTTTTCTCAAGAGGGATCACCTGCGTTTTTAAGACAAGGATTGTACCGTTTCCTTGGAAAATGCAATCTGAAGTCACTTATATGAAATAAAAGCTGCCATGAAGACTTACTGTTTTCTACAACTCTTCTCAGTCAAAGGAAGCCCCCCCAATGTAAATTTTGAAACAAATGGAATTTTTATATTAGTTCTAACACAGCTTAAAAACTCATATACAGCTGCTATCGTGTGTGCATTATAATGTTCTCAGAATTATCCGCAGAGGGGGAAATAGAAAATTACTCACATTTTCACCTGTAAGCACTGTTGAAGATTAAACCCATTACATTTTTTTATCATTAACTTCCTGTTGCTCTCATGCACACAATTGCCCACAGCTGCTGAGGACCACAGCTCCATGTCAGCTGGGTCAGCTGTCCTGTAGCACATCCTCAGGTCACACAGTCTTAAAAGTCTGCTATGTAGATACTGAAGTACCTGAGGCTCATGTTAAAATCACTTCTGTGATTTTTTTATTCACTGATAAAAAGGTTATTTTACCACTTAAATCTTCTTTGGCTGTGTAAATAATACGTGCTAAATTTTGCAATTTCTTAAAGCAACTGTCCCATTTAATACAAAGTCTGTTTTGGTATGATAAGCTTTTAAATTTGTGTAACTATTCAGTGATTAATTATTACAATAGAATTAGGTAGTCTTTTATTATGTGTTTGGCAAACATCAACATCCTGATGTAAAATGGAACTGCAGGTTATATTTACATACAGCATCTGTGCGTTGCAACAGATAACTCTGCAAAAAAGCATATTTTTCATATGCAGCTGTGGGACACACATATGACCAGCAAGTGTCCCATCATGCTATTGTCATGCAAGTATATTTTTTCTGCATGTCTAAAGCAATCTGGAAGTATAATTAATTGGCTCTAGGCTCTGACTGTCTTCATCACAGAGAAGTTCAAACTGCTATTGGTCCCCTGCTCTTGGCAACATCACATTTTTGTGCAAATGCATTGACATGATGTGAGAGATCAAACCTTTCCAAACCCTGCTTGCAGTGGCACAGAGCTGAAGGTATCCACAGCTAGCGTCCTGAAGAGAACAGCTAAAACACAAATATCACCATGGGAGCACATAACTTCAGAAACTAGAGCTAGATAAGGCTGAGGAAATTGATTAGAAGAATATGAAGAAGCAGTAGTTAAATGGGTAAAATGCTCCCAGGGCAATTACAATGTATGTACTGCAACTATTAAAAATGACCACTATGGAAAGGATTCCATTCCCCCATTCTTCAACATCAGTGTATTTTCACAGAGGAATCAGTGAGACTTATGAAAGAAAAAGTAACATCTGCTCAGGGAAAGCTGAAAGTAAGTTGCATGTTCCACAGTTTGGCTGATGGATATGTTTTGAATCTGGAAAAAGGAAAACTAAATGCAATAGCCAGTGGTCTACCAAAATGATGATGGGGTGACAGAGGACCAGTTTTTAGAAAAAGTAAGGTAGATTGACAGCAATAGAAGGAAAATGGCTTGCAGCTGTGCTAACATCTGGGTTTTCTTACCCAAATTCTGAGGAAATTAAAATACATGATTGCTAAACTAATTGCTGTGCGTTCAATTAACCTCAGTGCTGAAAGCATGGAATGTGCCACATTTGACAATTTTTTAAAAGGGGGCTCAGGAGGAATTGATGAATTACAGACCAGTAAATTTGATGATGCAGAGGGGCAAAATGACAGCAGGCAAAGCTGAGAAGGCCAGCAGTAGACACAGGAACGCCTCCTGTGAAGAGGAAAGACTAAGTGTCTCTCATACAGTGAAGAGGGATGCCTGGCCATTTATGCCAGCTCAGTGTATGATTACATTATTTTTACATATCCCATTCTAGGCCTCACTGTTAGTAAAATTCATCTGCTTCTGGTTCCCAATTGTAACTAATATCATTCACATTTTGACAGTTTTGATGGGCTGTTCATGTTTCCTCTGTTCCCTCTAGGTGTAAATGACACAAAACCAGATGATAAATGAATTTTCCCTCTAAGAGAAAATCAATATGTTCTCTTGCACCCAAGAGATCGCAGCTTCATGTTTTTCATTCTAATAATTCAAAGATTTTCTATGTTTTTCAGCCAAGGAAAAAACTATTCTTTCTGAGCCTAAACTGCTCCAACTACCTAATTTAGGAACATTTGGTGTTCTACAGTATTTTGCAGTTGCCCTCAGAGAGCAGCTGAAATCCAAACCTTTATTTTAAATTGGAAATTTATGCATCTATAAACAATGACATTGAAAATAATAGTTTAGATACATTGGAAAGATGTAGAAGTTAGAGGAATACAATCACACATTTGCTTTAGTCAGAAATAAAAGTGCCATAAACTATAAAAGACTGTGAGTAATTTAAAATTATTTTTTAGTATGTATCAAATTCTTCTGAAAGTCAAATCATGCTTTCAACAGGAAATAAAAAAACAAAAAAAAAGTTTGAGAATTTTTTAAATTAAAAATTTCAGACTATCAGTCTTCTGACACAAGAATTTCACAGAAAGTTTCTTTTCTCTTAAAGAAAACTGCTTTGTCTTGAAATTTTTAAGCATTTTAATTATGTTTGGAATTTTTACTGTGATTTTTTCCATCTATTTAGTGAAAATATCATCTTCATAAAAAAATTTACATGGAGATTTTCTGAGTCATTTCCCCCTTGTTTTTTACATCTATTATTACTTTCATGTCAATAGTAAAATAAAAATAAAAAGCTAATTTTTTATAATCCTTATGTAAGTACATTTTGCATTTCTGGTGTTTAATTCTTTATTCAGCTGATGAATAGTATGAAGAGTATTGCTATCTCTGTGAATGTTGAAATGAAAAGATTTTGAAAAGCCAAACAGGTGGTGAGATGCTGTAATTTCTTTGCTTCAGATTTCTCTAAATATCCCATGCCTTGTTACATGCTCTGTACAAGAAATTAGCATAATTTACTTCTTATAACTTCAAGAAAATAGAATCTCATGACACAGCATTTCTATTCGTAGTGTACAGGATGTATGTACCAAAACAGCTAGAAACAGTAAAATCAATGTGGGAGAGGAAAATGAAAAAAAAAAAAACAAAACAAAAATCTTATAATCTGCATATATCGTACAGAACTCTTGCACTGCCAGTCTGAATTATTTGGAACACTCAAAGAGCTGCCTCTGTCATCCTGTTCTGTCAGCCCTGTGCCTGAGCTTGGTGATCTTGGCTATTTCCTCCGGTACAGAAGTCTACTGTGAAGGAGAAAAGGGGAAACAGCTTCCCTGAGTTCAGTTTTACTGTGCCACAGGTACTATAGAGTTTCACAGCCTCACTGAAGAAACAGTGCTTATATTCCAAAATGAAAGTAATTGCAAGTTCTTTGTTTTGAAAATGTCTTCCAGACTAAAGAAAGAAGGGAAGTATACCACAAATGAATGCATGGAATTAAATTAATCTGCTACAGAAGTACAGAGAATTTAGCAATACCTTCTGAGGTTTGAATAAATGACAAGTAGTATCAAACTTGATCCTTTAATATGAAGTTGTAGCAGCAGGAAAACTTATATAGAATCAGTAATGTACCAAATTAAGTACATCAAATTAAATGTGACCTCTCATATCACAATCAACTAAGATTACCTAATTAATCTTGAGAATATTGAAAAATTCTTAGGCTGCAGTTAGAGAAAGACATTTTCAGCATCAGTAAATACAATCCTTCTTAAAGAAGGAACAGAGCAGTTCTGTGTACCAGTCCCCAGCCAGAGAGCACCTCTGCTCCTGAAACCATGATGAGGCCAAAGGGCTGCAACCATGCAGCTAAGAGAAAGCAGAATAGTGTTCAAGCACTGAAACACCGTGAAAGATTGTGGAAGAAATAATAATAATAATAATAATAATAATAATAATAATAATAATAATAATAATAATAATAATAGAAAGAAAGATTGATCTGGCTCCCAAAGCATAAGCATATATGGCAGTGCATATACTTCACTGAAACTAAGTAGAGGTAAGGATGAAGTCCAGTGCTTTGTCTCAGTGGATAAGATAAATGTTATATAAGTAACATAAACTGTAAAACTAAAGGAAGGATTGGTACTTCTTTTGGAGACAAGCTAAATAGACCTCTGCTAAGGGGCTCAATTATCAATAAATGCCTGTCCTGTGTCATGTACATCTTGCTGAGCCTTCAAAAATTGTTTTTGCATAATCTTTCTCAAAGAGATCATGGGAGGAAACTTCTTTTATAACAAGAGTTTCTATAAGGAAGATGCACCTGACAATAATTTCTGTTAGTTCTCAAACAGCTTCCATTTTGAGTACTTCACCTATACACAAACACAGTGGGCTAAGATCCCATTTGTGTAAATGATGAAGGAAATTCTTTTTTCAGAATATTTCATACCAATATTTCCCAGGTAAAAATTATCAGAGATATTTCAAATTAATTAAAAATCAGCCTCAATGTGTTCTGTTTTAAAATGTCCCCAGGGACCTTTTCAGTCACTGCTTTTAACACTAGTTGCCTTGCTCTGTCTGCTTCTCTGTAATTCTCTCTTTTTAATAAACATCTTCATTATCAAAATTGGCTTTTCCCTGGGGACCAAGGAGAATTTTTCAGCAGAGTATAAAGCACATTGCCTAAACTGTTTCAAGCTACAGATCATTAAAATGAATTACTAATTTTGAATATTTTAAAAGCCATTGCTAAAATGATTAGAGGTAGCTATCTGGCTTGCTATAACTTAGAAATCACCCCTAAAAAGGAAAACTAGAAATAACTGAAATAAAATGGAGACTTATTTATAGTTCATGAAAGATTACTTGGACACACATAAGTTAACATGTCATTTGCATAACATATTAGTAAGTATTTTATATGTTTGGGTTTGTTTTTTTTTTTGTCTTTTGAGAGTTTTTAATTTTGTTTGTTTTTAACAGAGAAAAATGGAAAAAAACCCCGGGACTTAATTTTTGGCATTCTTGAGCAAAAATCTATTTTTCTTGGTGAAGTCAATTAATGAGGCACAATGGGAGGAAAGCATTTTCACTTCAAAAGTGACCATCCATCATGGCTTCATTCACTCAGGGTCATAACTAACTTGTGAAAATAACAGAAATAGTGACACTAGTCATAAACCTTCCCTTGGTCATTTCCTGCCCATGCCTGCCCACCTGGGTAAGCTCTCACCAAGCTATTGGTATCCATCTTCAAAGTATTTAGGAGAAATTAATTGACTCAGCCCTCCTTGGGGTAGTTTGGACTAGCAAGCATCACCTGCTGGAAAAAGCTTGGGAAACACACAAAAAAAAGTCATTACTTCCTCCTTCATCTTTCTCTCAATCAAGGCATGGGTAAGAGCATGTCAGGAATCTGCGGAGGCACTGGTCCTGCTGGGCAGAGATATCTCAGCCTCCCACAGCCTGACCCTAGAGCTGGGACTGGGCAGGAGCTGGGGGAGACACACCTTGTCTGCCCGTGTATGTTGGAGCAGACACAAGAAGGAAAATGTTTGCTTGGTTTGCAATTGGATTGTTTTCCAAGGAAGCAAGTCCTGTCAGAAAATACAAATAGATGTAGAGAGACAAATAAGGGGTCAAAATTTTTCCCTGCTTTCCTGCCTACCCTTGGATGGAAATAAAAATGAAGAAAGTCCATTTTGCTCTTTTGTACATTTGAAGATAACAGCCAATCTGCAAATAGTGAGCTGAATGACAAAACTTCTGACCTTCTAACCCTTTTTCCCACAATCTTACACAAGCTCACTGCCTTTGAACAGTTTGTGGGGAGCAGGCTTCAGCCTTGGGTCTTTAAACACACCAATGATAGGCTCCCAAAAATAAAAATACTAATTTCCCAGTTTGATTGCACTTCACTGCCTCTATTACCTTTCTTCAAAGAATACACTGGCAACATATAAATCAGACTTTCGCTGACTACTTTTCTGGTGTACTTTTCTTTTACTACCTTCTTTCTCAAACACAATAGAAATATTTGAAGGTCATTTTCTATTTTTTTGAGGCACAAAGTAGTGTTTACATTACAGTAGTGGTCCTCATGAAAGCTGTGTAAGCTTGTGCTCTAATATGACTGAAGAACCAGATTTCCTTACTTCAGAAAATGTAGCCAGTTAGATTCAGACTCACAGGGCAAGTTTCCTCACTACCTATGGAAGAAAGGATCATTTTCTGGTAATTGTGGGATTTAAGACTCCAAACAGCATCTGTCGACAGATAGAAGATGCACACAGCTGCCCAGCTCTGCCTCATTCTCTCCCTGCCTGCACTGATAACAAGACTTCAGGTATTCAGCTTTGTGATATTACTGTTGGGCATCTCTTACATGGGAAAAAAAGGCAGTAATGCTTCCAGGTTTCTTTTTAACTTGGCCTTATCCATCAAAGGAAGCCCTTTTAAGCTCATGCCAAATTTGCTGGTATAACTTTTTTATTTTTAATTTTCTTTGTCCAGTCCTCTTCTCGTCTTAGAATAAATAATGAGTGATCAATATAAAAAAGGTAGCCCTAGCACTTTTGTTTCCAACTTGATATTTTCCCCCTATGTAAGTTTTCTTTTTCTAAATTAGAAAGTTTGACAATGCCAGTGACCAACATCTGAATGTATGTTTTTTTCCTCAAAATTTGAGTTTGATAAGCTTATTTTAGGTCAAAAGTGCAAAGGAGAAATTCAGGTGCAGTTGTATAACTCCTGCATATAGAAACCTGTATATATAAATGGGGACATGTATAGTTGTACAAAACCTGATAATGGGCAAAATATTTCTGCAAGTTTATGCCTTTCTTGCTGTAAGTATCCGTTTTACTTTATGGAAGAGAATCTTCAGCTTGCACTACAGCTCTAGTGATTAGTAGAAAATTGTTATTTCCCATGCCACTTGCTATTAATGATTATAGTATTTGTTTAATGACTAGTCTATTTCTTCCCATGTTCCCATGACAGCAATTATCACATTGTTTTAGGTATTGTGATTAAGGATAGTAATTTTAAAGGGTGTCATTTACTTCTGATTACTATATTGTGTCTCATGAATAGCTATACTTCATTATGGTGTACATTATTGTGGCAAAAAAAGAAAAGAGAGCCTTGCTTGGTGAAGAGGAAGGAAATTAAATGTTAACATGAAAAAAAAATGCTTCTGTGTAAACACACAATTGCTTGCTTGGAATACAGCACTCTCAGATGGTCACTGTGTAGTGAAGATAAACTGAAGAGTGTGTGGAATTATATGCCTTCATAAAAAATTTCTTTTAATCCTCAAAAATTATTCAAATCCTAACATAATGCCAGTTGCTAAAGTTGCCAACCTACAGAAGTAACTAGGGTAATATATGTTTATTTACAGGAAGTAATACAGACAATACTGCTTGATGACAGTGAACTGTTACAGCCTTGTGTGAGGCATCTGAGTTACTCTTATATGTGAATTTTTTCTATTTCCTATCATAAAGTATATAACATCCTAGGCAACAAGAACTACATTGCTTTTTACCCTCCTATATTATATAGGCTATATTACAGATAGCTACATTGTACACTCCGTTGTCCTAAAACATGAATTACAAAAGTTGAGAGGTTTCTGAAACAGCTAATTCCCTTGTACCACACATTCTCTTTAGCAAAAAGTCTTTCAGATTTCTGCCAGTCATGTATGCAGAATTTTTTGTCATTATATTTACTCTACCAGTGAATAAGAAAAAAGGAGCAAACCTGGAACCCTGTCACCTTTCTCTCTTCCAGCTGTATACTGGAACAGTAAAAAAACCCTCAAAATATTATAGATATCCTACAGCCTTGGGGAACAGCATAGTGACCCTTTCTGTTCAAGTCACAACAGTAATGACACACTTCTTTGTAATTACTGGAGCACTTCCTTCATTGGCAGACTGGAGCAGTCTGCCATAAAAATGTCACCTAATCTAACAAGGAAACCATTATATCAGGACATTTTGTACATATAACTTTCAGCAGATTGCTTCAGTACTAGAGCAAAATGAAAACAAATTACTTGTATCTTAGTGCTTTCCAAAAAAATTTCAAAAGTATCCTTTTCACCAAGTCCGATCCTTCAAACTGATGAACTGTTGGCTAAAAATGTCTAAGATGAAAGATCAAATTCCAGTGAAGGTCGCAAACAAAGCTGCTAAATCTTTTGAAACATTAAGAGGTAATGAAGAAATACACTGAAGCATAAAATAATCAATAGGGCAAAAAATTTTATGTTTTGCTCTTCCGTTTTTAGGCTTGTGTTCTTTGACATGCAGTTGTGTATGTGGCTGCCTGCTACCTCCATACTATGAAATATTATGTCTACCCAAAAGGCCCTTCAGCATGCAAAACTGCTAACTTTCATGTAGAGACAGCAAGAAGTACCACCAGGTCACCTGAGGGCCTTTGAAAACACAAGTACAACAAACATCTGGCTTGCCCATTGTTGAAGTTAGAATTAAACAAACATCCTGTGGATGGGAACAAAGAACCACCTATTTTTTCTATTTCAAATTCAAGATGGGCATAAAATCATATGGACTCCCATAATCACCAGAACATAAATAACATCAGGGCAACCTGGCAATGAGAAGAGAATCAGACTTGCTCGTTTCTTAAAATTTTTCCCCTTCAGGTTTCCTACCATATATTTCAGGCACTTATCACTGAACAAAAATTATGGAGTAAGACAAAGTCTCAGGGAAGACAGACAGAAAAATATAAGTAGCTTGAAAAGCTTAGCTGAAGGAAAAGGGTGAATCATAAACCCCAAATTACATATTTGATCTGTGAGGTACTGCCAAACACTTTGACATACAGGCAAAGCAGCTACTGCCAAACTACTCTATAGAAATTCCCTTTCCTAATATAGTTCTAGGATGGGATATTCATCCATATCTCAGTAAAGTCTGTAGACAACAGTTATGGTGTGTACACAGGATATATATGAAGGTTATTTTCTTAGTACTAGAACTTTCTAACAAGAGGCCTTGACCAGGGCAGCAATATCACTTTTAAAAGTTGACCAAGTTAGACACTAGTGCCAAGCTATGTGCTTTAGTTTAGGATTTCATTGGCTTAATATTTTTTATCAACTGAGATTACTGAATCAGGCTTTTGAGCCTTTCCCTTTTTTTATCGAAAAACAACTGGTTCCTAATGACTAAAGCTTAGCAAATGGAAGTGGCTGAGCACTTTGTATGACATTTTTTCAAGAATAGGATGCTAAAGTTTATCTTCATGTTCAAGCTCCCATTACAATTCATAAAGATGTAGGGTTTAGTTCAGATGTCTAAATGTGGACCTCTAGTACTCTTTGAGTTACATTGAGTAGAAAAATCCTAAACTCATATAAGTCCAATGCTCCTCAAGCACAATACTGGTTGTGTGGTCACACTTGCTCAAATTTTATTTCCTTTTTTTCCTCTTGCCTTATTATCTGGAACACGAAAGAGTTGGTAAGTGGTGTTCTCAGCAATATTTTCCAGTTAAGCTCGAAAGTGGTTTTGGCCTTTTTTTTGCTGACTTATCCAAACTTGATATATAAAGAAATAGCAATATTATTCACCTGGTGTCTCTCAAACTTAGCCTTTGCATTATTTTTGGAATAGCTCAACTGATGTATGTCTTGGGGCTTTTTGGTGTTTTTTTGTTTGTTTGGTTGGGTTTTTTTGGCTAATGAATAAAAAATGGTGAGATACCTAGGGTTTACTCTTCTGCAGTAAGCAAATCTGTCCTTAGAAGACTTACCAATGTCCATACAACAGACATTTTGTGTCCAAGCAACAGCCTCAACCATTCTGCTCTTTGCCCTCTTCCTCTTAAGTGACTGGAAATGTTCAAACAATGACAAATAGAAACATTGAAAATTCCCTGAAAAAGGTTGGCATTGGCGAGGATGGAGCTCACAGTGTGAAGGTCACAGGGCATATGAGACTAAAAGTACCTAAGGCAATAATTCTGGCTCTTACAGCACTAACATCAACCATGGCATTAAGAAGACAGCTGACAAAAAAAAAAAAAAAAAAGAATCTTATATCCAGCAACAAATGATAACATAAATATCTAAGGACAGGTTGTGGGAGCCTCTTTTCTACAACGGCTGTTAGCAGAGGCTTCAGTACCCTATGTACCCTTATCCAGTGCCTGCTACTGCTGCTCTCTTCAGTGAAGATCTATATGACCTGCAGGTAGATCAATAAGAGTTCTTGCTTCTTACACCATTCAGATGAAATATCAAGGCTTCCAGTACATTACAGGTGTTTTTTTGTGGATTTCTCACCCTTCCTGGTGGTTTTTTTTTTTTTTGCTTGAATAATAGAATTATGCAGTCTCAATGATTCTTCTAATCTTACAGTCACCAACCCCATCCATCTCAATCCACTTCAAATTGCAATTTAGGATGGTTTGGAACTGTTAAGCAGCTGTTCAGTTTTATTTGATGTTGCACTAAACATTCCAGGAGAACACAGAATAGGGTTTAAGAGATGGAGCACTGCTAGGTAGATGATGGTACAACAAGTATGTCTAGTGCCTAGGATAATCACAGGATAGCAGTGCTCTAAGCCAGTTGGTCAGCTGGTCTCTCCCCCACTGTAGAAAAATACAACAATGCTAGAAAGTGTTCAGCTTTCTCCTACAAACCCTTATTTCCTTCTTCACTATTTTCAGTCTTTGTACTTATCCTGTTTCTCTCAGGATGAAATTACTTTCATACCAGCTTCATTTCAAAAATCTTGAGTTCTGTTCCTTCTGTATCACAAAATCAGGGAAAGGAAAAAATATCTAGTAGCAGAATTATCATTTGAGCAAACTTCCTCTTGTATAAACCAACTAAAAAATGGAGAAGTAAAGCAGAAGGCTTAACTTCGGAAATCCATCAGTGTAACTGAACCCATTAAGAAACAGGCTTGGAATTAGTACAATTCATGTTATACATCTAAATATTTTTCTATATTTCCATACATGAAGAGTGGCAAGTCCCAAGGAATTTAATGGTGTGTACTATAAATGTCTTTCATTAGTTATTTTTCCCTTCAGTTTGTGCTAAATGCCTTTACTAACAAAAGATTACAGTTACTGCAATTTTAACAGTTCAGATAAGGGCTGTAGTTAATTAACATGTTGTCTTAGTCATACTTTTAATTTGTTTGTTTATTTTAATTTATTTCAAGGTTTCAGTCAAATTATGAAAGAGAAAAAGCATCATATATTCTTGTAAAACTGTTAAAATAAACATTTGATGAATGACTGATCCATGCTACCCAATGGATGCCTAGAAATAAAAACGTGTAGAATGAAAAATGCTACATGAACTATTTGCTAACAGAAAAAAGGGAATTCTGCCAGCCCCAGATGTTAGAAGATAATACCATTTAATTTGGCATTGATGAGGCACACTTCATTCAAGATACTCCTATTTATAGAAATGGGGAGACTTATCATAGAGTCATAGAATATCTATTTTCAAATACAGATCACATGAATATTCTTGTCTCTATCACTGTGCTATTTTTTTAGAATTTAAACAATTTGGCACAATCTGACCATCAAGATTGACTATTTTTGTAATTCACTAGTGTGTCATTCTCCCTTTGGGCTTCTACAAAAAATCAAATACTTTTCTCAGGAGAGATTTATTTTCTAATTAAAAAAAAAAAAAATCTCCAACATTACCTCCTCTGTGTTTCTGGAACTACTACAAGACTTAAAAATTATTTGTTCATAATGCTTAATATTTAGCCTGAGGATAGCTCTTTCCCAACAAATTTCTTCCTTTCCTCAATGACATAGCGCTTAAATGTCTTTGGTTTATTTATGTAGATCCTGAAGCTGGCTTTCCATCCTGCAGTATATCCTAACCATTAGATAAGAATTGCACAAAAAAATCTTTTCAAAGAAATAGAGACAAAGGAAAGGAAGAAGCTGTTTCTAAAAGGTAATTTGTCAATTGAAACCAGAAAGGAATAATAATATAAAAATGTTTGTAATAACCTGCAAACCTACTGCAAAGTATCTAACCGTTCTCCCGCAGAATATCTCAAGTAAAAGTAAATTATTATTTTACCTAATGATGCCAAATCAGACTTTGAATTTTGTACTTGTAACAATGCTCTTTTGACATAAAAGAGGTGAGGCTTGCAGGGAGAAGTAGGGGGAAGGATCTCTTATGGAAAATGAGAGAATAATTTGGGAAGTTGGATAAGATTTTTATCACTCAGAAAGCAGATGAAGAGGATAACAGATTTTACCTACCTTAACAGAGACTGGCTTCTCCTTCTATAATGTGTCATTTTCCTGATATTCATTTGGTGATTTTTCCACTCAGCTTGAGCACCACAGAAAATTACATCCAGAAACTGTTAGACCTCAAAAAAAGTTTTTCAAGTTCTTATTTTTTACTGTTTGGAGCTGGTTCAAGGAGTACATCACTATAACAATATGAAAAAAAATCTCTGTGTTAATGTACCCTTAATTAATACACAGGGACACAAAGAGAAAGAGGAAAGATATAAATACTGAGATGCCACATCATGTTATCTTCAGGTGACTAAACAAGATGTGTGAAGGAATAAAGGTCTTTTTAAGTCATGTGATTGAGTTGTCTCCTGGGGTCTGTCACAAAAGAGTGCTACTTACTTCAAGAAATCCTGTGGCTAAGAAAGCAAACTGAATTCGGGATTCTAGCATAAAGAAATATTTGTACCCCACAACTAGATCAAAAAATGTCAATGGGCAAAAACAACAACAGCCGAATAAATTAGAACAAACAACAAAAACTAGGTGGTAATTCGCTCTACAATTACCTTCTCTCTAGCACAGAACTGCTGCAGGAGTTACTTCCTGAAGCACAAATCACTTTTGAAGTCTACCCTGCTCAGCCTTTTCAACTCCTGGCTCCTTTCCATTCTCTTAAGGATCCAGGAACATCCAAAGCTTTTCAGAAAATACGAAAGGCCAAACTATGAACAATTGTCATAAATTCGGTGAAACTTTCATATATGTTTAATATTTTTATATATCCCTCCCCCTTTTGATAGTATAATTGCAAGTAGGGGAAACAAGGGATTGTGTACAATGCAGCTCTTTATTTTGCTTGGAATAATTTTTGACCCATCATCTGAAGAATGATGACACCTTAATGTAAAAGGCCACAGTCTCAGAAGAACTGGTTCAGTCACACAGAACACCCTCACCTCCACTGACTTGGCCTGCTGGTGCATCACCAGTTTAACTTGTATTACTTGCAACCAGAATCAGAAGTTCTCATAAGCAAAACACTGTCCTTGCATGAGGCTCATCCTTTAGTTTTATTCTTGGTCCTGTAGTGTCAACAATCCCTGAAGTCACAGCCTCACCTTGAACAATGCAGTAAACATATCACACCTACTGCATTTTCCAGCCATCATACCATTCACATTGGTCTGGAGGTATTGAATGAATTAAAAAGGACTTCAGCCTTATTAAAGGGAAATCTTAATATTCACTTATTCACTTAATAGTAGCTAAGATTATGCAATCAATGTCTTGAACCTATACGGTTGTTTAGAATTTAGTATGCAAGAGGTTGATCTGAAATTGGGAGTCAGATCCAGTTCAAAAACAGCACAATACTTCTGTTCTCTTTGAAACAGAAAACTCTTCAGCTTAACCGTTCAGTGTAGACCAGGAGATATCAAACAATAACGAATTTTTACTTACATCAAATTTCCTAAGAAGATACTAATAACATGAAGTCGGTAAAACCTCCACCCACAGAATTTTGGGAAGTTGCTTGCTGCTGTGCATAAGTAGAGTAAGATGCAGCCCTCCTGAACTGGTAAATTTACAAGTGTGGATGTTTAGCAAAAAAAGGGCAGTGGAGAATGAGGATCTCATAAATTTCCAAGGCCATGAGATACCACAGCTTCATAATTCTTCTTCTGATATGCAATTGTAACAAAGCAACCTTTCTCATCACATCTCAGCAAGCACAGAAAAAGGGATATCTTCAGAAACTTTTCTTTCAAAACTATCTCTCAATTGGGGACATATTTATTGAGTTTTTGTCTTCATTAGGTGATCTTATCTGCATTTTCAGTTGGCATTTTCAGGTGGCTATGTAGAATGAATATATTACTGTTAAGAAAGAAGTTTTCACCTTTACTTCAAGAACAAATTATTCTCAATACAATGTCTTTACAGTTTTGCCATTACATTGTTCTGTTCAGTTTCTGCAAGATCATTCAAGCTTCATGGTTTTAGTTTAAAAATGCTGGCTTAAAAATTAATATAAAGATTTTAAAATGGCTTTTCCATTAAAATTTCCTGTTTTCAGGAAATTATCTTAGATGGGAAGCATCCCAGTGCAGAAATTGCCCCTTCACATATGGAGTAGGCAGCAAGCACCCAAGAGTGATGCCTTGCAAAACTTCTTCATCCTAGGCTGTTTAAAAGTTCAGTTTAAAAGAATGTAGGATCTGAATAAAGTTGTTATTAGAAGATGTGTGAAGCAGTTTTCAAATGACCTTTTCATGTCAAGCACTAACAGGAACTGCTAGCAGTAATTTAAAGCAATGGTGAAGAATGTGCTGTAGCTGGTGGACAGAGCCAGCTCCAGTTTTTCACTATCTCCTCTACAGTCCCATCAGCAGATGCAGAGGCAGTTATGCCCCTGAGGAGAATCAAATTCACTGTATGGGCCATTCACAGCTGGTAAGTGCCCCAATGGAAGATGCTGGAGCCAACTCTAACATGAAGCAACCCCAGGGTGCCGCCAGCTGATCAAAGGTTAAATCAAGAATCTGTGAGCACAAATATGACTTACAGCACTTTGTTCTTTGTTGCACTGCATGATGAGAAAACTTACTTCAGATTCACTCATGGATTTGCTATAAACATAATCAGACAATCAGTGTTCTACCAATTGAAAGGAAGAAATGACATTTACATGCAGGAACTTTGCTTTATGTACCTCTGCACACAAAAAACTGCAAGCTAAAAATATAAGAAAAACACCAAAAAGAATCATTTTCCAGCAAAAACATGTTCCTTATTGTTGAATGACTAATTGATTTTTCTTCCCCCGCAGCATAATACAATTATTGGAAATTGCAAAGCAATAACAAAGACTGCCTCAGCATAAAATTGTTAGAGGATAAGAAATCAAAGTCTGGAAAAGGATAACTCCTTGAAACATAGGTCATCTGTTGTGCTGTAGAATGTTTTAACTACATTAACTTCGTTGTAAACCTGAAACTTCTAATTGCAAATAAGACCAGATGTGAGTTTCTTTGAACTGAGGTGAATTCAGTGCACTGGCAAAGAATTTTTTTAAAAAGAGTATTTAAAAAAGAAATTCCACAATTCTACTAAGAAATGATTTTCCAGTTTCTATTATCTATTTTTCATGGTCATTTTTCACAGAAGAGCACAAATGCTGCCATGATAGGCAACACCTGCATCCCTGGGCAGTCATCCTTGGGTGGTTTCTGCTGTGATACTCTCTTCCACCAAACAGCTACTGTTTAATTCAGTGCTGCCCTGCATTTCAATGGCCATTTATGTCTGTGCAATCTGGCTGGAAAGTACTAAAAAAACCACGAGGGAATGAATGCAAGATTATCATTTGGCAGTGATTTGCCTACCTTTGTGCCTGATGTAGCTCATGGAGAGGAGGGAAGAAGGGCTGTGGCAATGCTCTGCTAGTTTTTGGATGCTGCTACTGCTGTTATACATCCCTGCACTTTACAGAAATGAAGATGACCATGCAAACCATATTGAACATCAGAACATAAGTCAAGAACCATAAAATATAAGGAATTAATTATCTGTTGGGAAGTATTAAGATGTTAAATTACTCAGACTGAAATACAGGTTCTGTGTTTAAAATACCTATCTGTTGATGTTCATTCTTACTGCCTGCAGCAAGAGAATTAACAACAAATACAAGTATACTTAGCTACAAAATGAATGTTTCTGTAGGTTTGGGATTTTGTTTCTCCCCAGTAAGCTGTTATATTTGCCTTAAGCCATTAACAATCAAGACTTAAAAAACTGCTGTTTGTGAAGTGCCTGAAAAAGCTCACCATTATTAACATGCATGACATTAGCAATCCTTTTGATGCCATCTCTCATTTTGTCTTCAAGTTTACTGAGTAGCAAAAGGCCACATCAACACATTCACACATTCAACACATTAAAGGTAGCCATGAAGAAGGGGTGAGACAGTGAAAAAGTGGAGTGAGTGAGCAAAATAAGGCAGATACTGGGGAAGTAAATCTTAGCTTTCTGAATTGCACCAATTTATTTGCTCTTGCTTTCACACACAGATCCAAAATTTATATTGCAGAAGGAAAGAAGAACAAAACCATAAAGAAAAGACAACATTGGATTGTAATCCATTAAAATGTTGTTCTTGAATGAGTTTCAAACAGACCTTTTGCAAAGTTGTTAAGCTTCATACCTCCTAAAAGCCTAAAAAAAAAATCACCCTAATCAATGAAACGTTGTTCAGCCATTTCAGCCAAAGCTGAAAAATTTAATTGCCTAAATTTCTTCACTTTAGGCAACCTCACAGAGCACCTGGCCATTCTTAATGCCATTTCTAAGTAAAAATATGATCAGTGCAGCACACTTTGGGCACAGGTTTGTTTGCACACCTTGCCCATCAAAAACATGTGGATGTCCCTTGCCCACTTGCCTTTTTGTCCAGCAATTCTGCATGTCTCCAGCTTTATTTCATTCTTCAGAACTTAGGAATTCAAATCACTAGAGTAATTCAAGATATTGTCAAGGAGCTGTTTCAATCCATTGATAAAAAACAACTGAGATAGCAGTTCCTAAGCTCTCACACTCCTGTGAGGGCTTTACCTTCCTACTGGAGCCTGCGCTGGTTGAAGCTGCCAACCCTGCACTGCTGCAGATCAAAGGTGCACATTATCAGGGTATTTTACATTGGATATTTAATCTATTTAGCCTATACTTTTAACTGCTTCAATGCATCATACTAAGTCCTTCTGAGAGAACATTAGAAACTTTCATTTCCACTGGCTCTTCTTTACTGATTCTTTAGGCAGCTAAAGAAACCAGCAACAGACCCTGTATGAAAGTACAAAAACTCTCAGACATTACTCTAATTAAATAAGCTGATTATTCTGCTTTTTATTATCTTTTCTACGCAACACAATCAGTGTTTCAATAGTGCAAGCAGGAGTTCACATTAGCACATGCTACAGTAAGTGCTTGTGTTACCATTTCAACAGAAATTATAGTAGAAGACAACGTTAACTCAGGTTTTCATCTTTCAGTAATGTTTTCAAATACTTTAGGATTTACTCTCGACAAGTGTATTCCCTGGGCATTGGGACATACTATTCTATTTATAAAATTTGGACCACATTCTGCAGTCATTTCCAAAGATAATTTTAATTTATTTTTCTTATGTTTTAAAAATATATATCTGTAAATTGTATATACCTAGCAATTTATAGATACTCAGACTGCACTGACCAGCCTGGTTTGTTTTGTAGACTGGGCTGACAGTTAAGAAATTTTTGTGGACTACTCTGACGATGTGGAAAATTATGCAGAGGGTTTCAAAAAATGTAAATGCCAGAAGATATTTCATGGCTGTCCAGGAGTTTCTGCCAGTTGTGGTTGTGCATCATTAGTTTTGTATTGGATGTTCCTTTGATGCTGTTGTTCAGGCATGCATATGCTGGGAGTTACATATCTGGAAAGCTCTGCTGGGCAAAAGGTTTTCTCATAACCATTGATCCAAAACAGCCCCAGAGACAAACCAGTCTTTGCTCCTTTTTAGAGTCCTGACCTGGCTCCAGAACCACCCTCAAAGGGATTCACTCCTTACAGATCTGGGTAAGATCGTCCAAACTTCCAGAAGAAACTGATTGCATAAAGGTTAAAATAATGCTCTGTTAAGAGCTCAAGCCTTGAATAAAGTCCTGAGTTGCTTTTCAGGATTTAAAGTAGCAACTTACCAGCACAAGTTTGCTTTAACCTTCTAATCATTCAATAAAGTGTTTCTTGTCATTCTCATGTATCATTCTTGGCTTTTATTTGCTGACAGCATATATTTACAGCTTCCCTTCTCAGATGGTCTTCCAGGGAGGAGAAGATGATTCTGAACAAGCTACTGGGATCTGCATTATATTCTCTAAAATAGATAGTTGCCATTTGCAAGCCTTTCTCAAGTTCATCCTCTTACAGAAAAATGAAGATATCAGAAAATATCATCTTTGAACTGATCAGTCATTGTGTTAAATTTTTGCTTTTGTTGAACTCATAATGTTATCAATTTTATTCAAAACAAACACTTACTGTGTATTCATGCACAGAAATGAATATATTTCTGAAGGAAATATTAAAGGAGTCTGGAAGTTTATTATACTTTCTTCTTTTTGTACCTAACATAGGAGGGAATGTTTACCAAAGAAATACTTTATAAATAATTCAAAATGAGAATTAGTATCAAAAGATACAGAGTTGAATAACACATAAAAAGGAGATTATTTTCTGGATTACTCTGACACTCACCCTTCAGTGGAGTTGCTAAAAATTAGAATACTGCAATCTTTGGAAAAATTGGAATAAGATAGTCTGTATTTTTACAGACTGTGTCTTTCTACTTGGTTAACACAAAATAATCTGCCCTTCATGATCAGATTCTAATTTGGTATAAATACTTAATATGGGAAGCCTTAAAAACTCTTACTTTTTGGTTTTGGGTTTAGATCGCATTTTGAAAGACTTACGTGTAAGAGAACTGAGACAAGATGAAAAAGCTGAGAAGTACATACTAGTACAAATTGTACATAGGAGATCAGACACTAACTTCTCCCAAGACTCAAGCCATTTGTTTGCAAAGCTAAAAGGGAGAATGTGTTGCATTTTCCCATTTTGAAGATAGTGTTCATAGGTAATAACACTCCAGTGAGCCAAACCACAGAAAATGTAGATGCTTACATGTTTGTAGCACACTACTGTGAGTGACATATGCAGAGGCAACCTTAATGCCCAACTCACCTTCCTTTTGATAGGACCATGCCCCTTGGTGTTCTCCAAACTCCTTTTTTTCACTGGGAAATAACTGGCAAAGTTCCAAAATGAAGAAGAAAATATCCATAGACCTCTAAAATAGAACAGGCCAGGCAACCATCAGAGCCCCTCTGCTACTGTTTAAAATTAATATTTCTCTCAGAGAGGAGATAAGAGTTACAGCTTATCAACCCAGGGATAACTTAAAAGTCTTTCCCTTCTTTGATCTTAACAAGAACCCATTTATGCTTCTGTGGATCAGCAGTAAATTTCCAGAAAGATCCATAGGTACTGACTGATGTTTGAAATCCAAAGTGTCGCTGCAGAAAATATACTAAACTTCCACTGCTTGGAAACATCAGTTTGTTGCTGGAGGTATGTTATAATACTGATTTGTAATTCAGAACAGAAATGTTTCCAGCGCTGCGTGGTAACAGCAATGTCAGTAGTCCTCAAAAAGGTAGGGAGTTTTTTCTCATCAGCTGCACAAGTTTGAATCATTACCTTGTACAGTAGGTCTGAAATTTGAACTGAGAAATTATCTCAAGATACACTGCAAAATATATGCAGAATGCTGGGGTTTTTAATTCTATTTCATTATATTATGGCATAAAACAGTGAATAAAGTGAATATGAAAAGAATAGAAAGACAAAAAGGAAAAAATTCCAAACAAAAAAACAGTGGTGGGTGGGAGGGGGGACAGAATCCCAAAATAACCAAAATCAAACACATCCCAGAAGATTTAGCAGCTTATCAGTAGAATTTTTAAGGAAAATGGGTATGTGCCTGAGAAGGCATGTAACTGCTTTCATGAATGTATCTGCAATGAGAATCCATGTTCAGAGCAAAAAGGAATTTTCAGAGCAAAGCAACTGTGCCATGTAGGTTATCATGATTTCTTGACTTCATTGCAGTGATTTGTATCAGTGACAAATTGATTCCAGACAGGAGACATGCACGGTTATTGTGCCCTAAGGTTGTTACAAGAGTCAAGTTAATTATTAAAGAATCTGAGCTTAACTGATAGTTAAGCATTCCAAATGTCATGCGAAATATTTGTGGATAAATTTGTTCATCTGATAATTGGGTTCATCTGATAATTGGGTTTTACAAGCATAACTAAGGCCAAATTCTCCAGCATTATCTCCAAAATAGCAGTATATTTTACATTTGTTAGCCATGTTTTGCCAA
Source organism: Taeniopygia guttata (assembly GCF_048771995.1). Taxonomy (NCBI): domain Eukaryota; kingdom Metazoa; phylum Chordata; class Aves; order Passeriformes; family Estrildidae; genus Taeniopygia; species Taeniopygia guttata. The sequence continues at coordinate 66,307,836 of NC_133027.1, read as the reverse complement.
AAAAAAAAAAAAAAAAAAAGTAGAAACATAAAAAGGATAAAAATTTGCTGGGAAGATTTTTTTTTGTTTTCTTGTTTGAATTAACTTAGAGCATTAACAGTGGCTCTTCATTTCTTCTTAAATAAATATGTTACTTCTTGGTATAACCTTATTATACATGCTCAGTTTTGAACCTAATAAAAATAACAGATATAAAAGTCTGGAAAAACAACTTACAAGCTGTTCTTCAACTTGTTTTATTGTAGCATCACATAAAACTGCCTTTGTATAGAAGGCAAAGCCTTTCTAAAGGCCTCTGGGAATCTTCTGGCATGGTCCAGTAAAGGAGTAATCAGAGGTCTGAAAGTGATTAAAGGGACAAACCTAGGTAAAGGAGAAAGAAAGGTTCTTGAGTAATTTTTGCTTCTCTGAAAGGGAAAAAAAAGGCCTAAGAAACACAAGTGCTAAGTTATAGAGTGGAAAGAAAATCTAGCCACACTGTAAAAAGTGCAATTAAATGCCTGAGTATGCTTCAGGATTATTATTATTATTACCATTCAAGCTGATAATACAAGAACTCCTGCTCATCAAAGGTTCCATTCACCTCAATATCTTATTTTCCTTATCTCTAGGCCAAGAAGGACAAAGACTTCCAAAAACATACGTGATAATGTCACAGGACAATCAGTGACAAGTGGGATAATCATTAGCTTGCAAAATTGGATTTGAAGCAGAAATGGGCTGAAATTACCACAGAAATCACAAATCCTTCTGTATCACCTCTTCTATTTTATTCACTGAAAACCAGAAATTAAGTTTTTCAATTTCTTTAGTACAATCAGATTTTAAAAATTCTTGCAGTAATCACACAGGTTATGAGGACAAGACAATTCTGTACCTGTCTGAGAAAGTAAAAGATTAGAAAGTCTACAAGTAAACATTATCCTACAATGATCTTCTGCTTCCAGTTGTGACATAATGTATTGACCTGGATATCTAGTAAACTAATCTGATTTAAAATATGTGTATTCTCTAATGCAAAAAAGTCAGAAAAAATACTGCAGATAAAGTGTACAAAACAGATAATTTATTTCTTCACCATTCAGTAAATTAATATAACAAGAAAACATTCCTATTGCTTTAAAAATTAAGGCATCCTTTAGTCTGAAGATGTATAAAGCATTTCGATAATGATTTCATATGTATGTATTTATATCCAACAATACTTTTAAACTACTTGAGGTGTATGAATAATTCTTAGAGGAAGGAAAAAAAGTCAAAAAATAAAGGTCCTTGAGTTGAATGTAACCAGAAATACACAATAGTGGACCACACTGTAGGTATAGAAACAAGTCAGATGGAGAAGGGGTATTTAATGCAGATATCATGATAAATGTCTCTGCTGCAAGGATATCTTGAACTGTTTTTTTAAAGGATGATTTTCTGAAAGAAAGGACCTGGTTGGGTGCTAGCCTTGTTAATGAATATGTGATTAGAAAGCCACAGAGAAAACAAGCAAGAATCAAAATTAGGACTTTGAAAAGTCAGGAAGTCAGTTCAAGAATGAACAGTAATTTAAATACATTTTCCCCAATCATAGTAGCATAGAAAAAATATAGTTCTGACAATTATATACTTTGTGTTTTCAAACGCATTTCCTCCTGTTTGTTTGGAGGAATGTACATGTGTGAAATACAAAAGCAACTGCCAAGAGAATTGTGCTATGACTTTCCTGCAGAAACTATCCTAAGGTCAGCCACCAGAGCAAGCTGAGCTGAGCTTCTCATGAGTGGATTGATAAGAATTCACTGTCAGTCTCACAGGTAAAATTTCCTTCTCAGTGATTTTAAGAAAGAGCAATTCAATTGCCTGAGGACATTAGTGAGTGGGACATAAGAAATATAAAGTTGTAAGAACACTGCTTTTCTCCTTTAGCCATAGAATTCAGGTTTAAGCCAACTAAAGTCCAATTCCAAGGTCTACCCAATGCTAAGATGAATGGCAAGCAAGTACTAAAAACTAACCAGCACCATGAGATATTGATGTTTCAATAGGTCTTTGTGCAGTCATATTGACCATGGTATCCAATATAAAAGGCAATAGTCAATTTTTTTGACAGCTTCAGATCCAGGTTATTTAGAGCTGTACTCACTATATCCCTGTGTTGTACTGATCACCACTGAGAGGTCATGTGTCATAGATTTTATTAAGGGATACTCAAACTCTGTTCTGCTCACCAGACAGCAAAATGTAACCTACAAATGCAGTTCATGTCAATGTGTAAGGTGCTGCAAACCATCACCTCACTCTGAGTGTCAGGTAAGAGTGAACTGACGCCCCTTCTGTGTCCCTTGGTTTCATAAAACCCCTGGGAGGCCTAAGATCTTCAGAGCTGCCCATTGTCCCACAACCTGTGCTGACAAATTTTTTAATGTTTGAGTACTCCCAGTGTGAACTGTGGTTTCTGGAGATGTGTATCTGGAGTAAAGTGCTGTGATACTTAAGTCAAATATTGTGTGTTGCATTGCAGTAATAGAACTTGCAGCTGTTTGCAAAGATATGCAGTTATTGTCCTTACTTTAAATGTGGGAAGTGATTGTCTCATCATCACCCAGAAGAGTAACAGAGAGACTAGGATGCTTTTCTCTTGATCTCAAACTACTAAGTGTAATTTTAAAAACATGCTGCCCCTGAGTGATATGGAGTTTTTTATAATTTTTCCTGCACAGATACCTTCATACCCAGGGGCAGAACATCACTGTTATATTTTAGGCATAGCATATTCGCTACTCTGTGTATGGGTAGGTTATGTAGAGCTAGTCAGGACTTTTATAAAATAAATTTCAGGAAGACCTAGTTTCTTGTTGAAAAAAAAAAAAAATCTTCTGTCCAAATCTGTTTTGACAAATCTTTCAGTGGCAATAGACTTCAGAATTTGATAAAGATGGGATTCTAGGGGTCTAAATCCTATGAATATTCTCTCTCTCTAAAGAGAGTCCTGCATCTCAGAGTGAAGCATAAAAACTACTTGGTTTTGCTCTTGTGCTTTTTCTGGTTTAATGAAGAACAGCAAAATGTTCCTGTTTCATTATTATGCCAGACTTTTAAAAAATTCCAACATTGTATTAACAGTCTGAACATAATGGAATCAATATCACATTCATTTGCAAAGCCTTCATTTGCATAGTCCTCACTGTTACTATGATGGAATTACATGATCTCTTTAACTTCTTGGGCAGATCAGAGCTGTTGTGGGTTGTGCTGATTCTGAGGAAGTGCAGTGTTAGCTTGTTGGTCCTAGGAGAGACACCACTTAGGAACATATATTATATTGAGATATTTTTGTAGAGATTTGAGTCCTGCAACATTTCAGTACTGCAACATTTTAATGTTTGATGTTTTATGAATGTTCTGATTGCCATTCTGTGAAGGTAATTATGAGATGCCTTGGGCTAGAGGAAAGGCTTAACCCTATGATTGAAGAGCTGCAATAACGTCATTAAAATTAAAGAGATTTAGTCATGGGTTTTGAGGCAAAAACAATATAATTATCATATCATAACTTGAGGCAATAAAAAGAAAAAAGAAAAAAAAATAAACTAGGAGGGAAGTCTAGGTGTTTCAATTTTAAGGTGACAGGAAACTTATTGATACATTACATGCTTTGCAGCCCTCTGGGTGGGAAGCCATTCAGCCAGAGACGTATTTCTGATCCTTACAAGCTCTTGGTGCAGTCTACATATTCTCTCTGTCTGTACTGAGATCAGCACAGGTACCTGTCTCAAGCCATTTGCTAACACTGGATTTCTGAGTCATGCCACATGGCTGCCCTTGTTCCGATGAAGCGGAGGGAAAACATGATTACGTTATAGTCTATGGAGAAGGCATTGGCCTCATCAGAGCCATTAACTCTCTTTACACACATTGCATCTCCTTACAGCATCCCTCTAGAGACAGAACCAATCTAAGCCCAGCAGGGCCCGCTTGCTGTGGGGTGAGGCCAAGGCTCAGGCACAGTGTCAGCTGGGGCATTGTATGGGACACAGGAGACCTACTTGGACACCTCTGAAGGACTGGGAGCATTGGGGCATTTTATGGGACACAGGAGACCTACTTGGACACCTCTGAAGGACTGGGAACTTCAGGGCACAGTCAGACCTGGCAGAAGTTGAATCTATGTTGTATTCAAGTTCTGGACCCCAGCATGCCTTATGTGCTGGTCCTCACTGAAATTTCCTGTGATGAAGAAGCACCTCCTTATCACAAGGCTCGAACCCAGACACGGATCAATGTGTCATAGCACAGCATGTGGGATGATCCAGTAAGCCCACCAGCACACAGCTGCTCAGCCATGGGGGATATCTACCAGCATCTGGGCTGCTGTGAGAGGGGACAGCATCCACAGCTGCCTCTCTGGCGGAACCCTGCAGAAAGGAGACTGGACTAAGACTCCAATGGGTGTGCAAGGGAGGGAGAAGACAAGAGGAGAAGCTGAACAAAAGTCTTTGAGATCTTTAAAGTGTAATTTTGGAAAGATCTTAATGGCTTCTCTGAGCTTATCTCAATTATTATGAAAGTTTATTACAAAAGGAGAGACCTGGGGGCTGTAAAGCAGGTGTTCACAATTACTGTTGTTTTTATAAAATAAATCATTGTCATTTAATGCCTCTGATTGGATCACATGTAGGAGTTATTACCCCCACTTTGAATATAGTTCTAATGTCAAAGAACTCTTGGTTTCTATGAAAAACAGTCAGGTGGCAGACTGAGAATTAAGTGCTGGGAATTGGAGTAGAAAAAGAATATTTCAAATCATCCAGGTTTTCACAGATAAAGCAACTCCATTTATTGCAAAATAAATCTTTCTAATAGTAGCAAAGGAATTTATTTATAAACAAGTTCACAGGATCACTCTTTCATCATTTGCATAGGTCAGTCTAGTGCTTGCTTTAAATTCCTTGGGGCAGTTTTAATTTTCAATGAGGAGAGTTGTTACCACACCAGCCATGCAGTGGAGGGCTGAATCCTGTATATTGAGGAGAATCAGCTAAACTGGAGGAGGAGTTTTCCCATTGATTTTTATAATCTGAGTGTAAGTTGCGCAATAAAATTACTTTTACTTCATCTTTCTCTTTCAATATGGGTGCTCCCTTGGCTTCAGTAATTAAATTGCTGAAGAAAATCTAATTACAAATATAAAATTAACTAGATTAAAATTGTGGCAACATACAGGTGAGTTCCTCATCATTTCAGTTACACCTGTTTGGTAATAAATATTAATGAGTTTTCAGCTTGGAAGAGACAAAAGCCTGTAGAACAGTTTCTTCACTTACTAGTAAATGTTGGTTCTGCAGCACCACAGAGTTTTGTAAAACCAAAACAGCGTGCAGAATCACGGCTTCTGTGGTAGGAGAGTATTTTATAAAGATAATATTTTTTATGTGAAGATAGTTTTACATATTTGGGCACTAATTATTTGAGAGACAAAGCCTTAAATCATTCCTGCTACAGACAATGGAAAGTCCCTCATCTGCCTCCTGTAGACCCAGCACAGAGTACATGCAAAAAGAAAAACCTGAAATGGAAAGCAAAATTAATTTCTTTTTTTTTTTTTTTTTTTTTAATGAAGGCTATTGTTTCACTCACAGAAAAATTATTAACCAGAAAATGCTAACAAGTTTTAACAAAATATTTTCCAGTACTTTAATATAAAAAGTATGGAATTTCATAACCCATGGAAATAATCTTGCAGAAATTAAACATTTTTTACATTTTGATTCAAAATAGTTATAAATTGAATTTTTTTTGAGATAATATCTACAAAGTTTATCCCTGATGATTTTTGCTTGGTAAAATTAGACAAATAGACTTATGATCAAAATTGCCTACGCATCTTTATTCAATTTGGATCCAGAATACTACAGAAAAATAATCTTTTCACAATTGAATTATTTTCTAAAAGAAGTAAAAAAACAGAATCATATAAAAGTTTTATTTTTTTAGAGTTTAGAGTAACAAATTTCACTTAAAAATAGTTTTAGATCAGTAAGGTAATCCATTCTTATTTTATCTGAGTCATTTTAGGCAGAGATGTCTAAAGGTAAGTAGGTCATTTTGACTTTAAAGGGTCTCTGGGAACAGTTCACGTATCAGTAGGGCCCAGAAGGGAAGGTGCCATCACAGGTGTACGCCTCTTACTTGTGCTTGCAATTATACAAGATGCCTTTCATCCCCAGTATAGCATTATGATGTTCCATTAAGGAGCCAAGTGCAACACAGCGGGACAGATTCGTTACTGGGGCAAGGGCTGCTTCTGAGAAAGGTGCATACCTGTGTTTAGACATATTATGATAAATAATGAATTCAATTTTCATGAAATCTTGCAGCAGTTACAATGATCAGGCCCTCATGAACTGATAAGAATCCTCAACAGTCCTGCATGGTGACCTTTGTATAACTAGCCAAAAAACCACAATCACATGCTGCTTTTTACATACGTCTGGTGGAGTGTGAGTAGCAGTGGCAATCCCTGAGTGGGTCACTGTGCTTCTTCCCACTTCCCTGTTTTCCTCATCTCACTTCTACACTTCTTGTGGCAGGAACCTGCCATGCAGTCCTTTCAGACTGTGAGACTCTTCCTGGTTTTCCCTCTGTTTTTAAATTACTCTGAATGGCAGCTTCTTCCACTCAGCCTTGTGGACTTGGTTACTGGATGCCTTAAAGAGAATTTTCTTACCTGCAGTAGTAACAGCCAGGAGGCAGAGGACAGCAAGAAAACTCAGTGCTGACCTGATGAAAACCTGAACCACAGCATGTCCCTCACTTCATAGGTCAGGGTGGAGCGGACAAGGGTCCCACACACAGGGTTGAAAGAAATGAATGGCTGTGGTCAGCCAGGGACCACTCGAGGCAAAGTGAGCAAAGCTGCATGGAGGGGGGTAATTTTTACTTTTCATTCACTGTATTTTTCACAGATGGAAGTTACTGAAACCTTTTTCATCATATTTTTACTTATACATCAGCTTAAGGAATGCAGGTATAATTATCTGTGGGCAGTTTGACATGTGCCTTGCCAGCTTGCATAGGAACTCTGTGAAGGAGAAGCAAGAACAAATTTTTCTCATAGTTATTAACCACTGCACCCATCTCTTTTACCTCATTTCTATGCCAGTTTCTCCCTAAAGATCCAATTAATTGATTCATCTCTAATAAATCCACAAGGTGACCTGTAGCTACAGGACAGCTTATTTACCTGAGAGTGAAGGCTATCTGAAAAATAAGGTTCCTTGTCAGATACTGGGGATGAGATGAAGAAAATATGATACTGGGAAAAAAACCCAATTAACATACTCCAGGCAACAGAGCTTACAATTAAAGTTCTATGTGCTATAAATACCCACTTGTTTGGAAAGTTTCTTTGAAATTTCACTAACAAAGCCCAACTGTGTTGAAAGTATGCTGACCTATTTGCTTCAGCTTTGGTTCACATACTAAGTCCCATGATGAGTTTCAGTCTTCAGGCTAAACACTTTCTCATTTATTGTCTTTTGTTTTACCAGCTGGACTTCCACATTCACAAGTACGTGACATGCAAGTAATTAATGGCACTGTAAGTATTCAGAAACCACTTTCTGCACCTACTGTCCTGTACAAGGTCATAAGAAGTGTCTAAAAATCATTTATTATATTTTTTTTTGTAAAGAAAGAGTTTCACTTTGGTATTTGAAGTCTCAGGCTTTTTATTCTGAGTTTTTAGCTTGGGAAGGTGTCTTCCTAGCAAACGGAAGCTGTAATACTCAATCTGAAGATTTAAGGGCTAAATTGAAAAATATGAAGTAAAATCCTCATTAAAAAATCTCACTCTAGGTGGCATTATGTTTATAGACCTAACTGCAGTTCTTCCGTCCACAGGGTCTGATACCTTGAACTGCATGCACTGCCGTGGAAGATGGCACATTCAGTAACTGAATGGAAAAAGCCTCTTCTTCCCTGCTACAGGGGAAAAGGAGCACTCTTTTAAAGGCGTCAAAAAAACTTGTGAATGATTTTAAGGCAAGTAGAGCTCCCAACAAATGCACCATGTGTTTTGTCAGTGACTTGCTGGAGCATGGTGAGCAACCAAGAGTTGAGCAGAGCAGAGGCTCAGTGTGCTGTCTCTCCTGTACCCTCCACTATGAAGTGCCAGCTCTCACCAGGAGGGGTGCAGAAGATGCCTCCAGGTGAGTGCCAGGACATGGGATTTATTCCTCTGCACTGCTTGGGGCTGTTACAAGTATCAGTCACTTAAGTTCCCAGCTCACCTGCCTTTTGGGAGCAGCCAGCCCTCCTGGCACCCTGACAGAGCTCAGTGGTACAACAAAAAGCATGAGGTGCTTAGCCACAACAAAATAGGGAATGTTGGCTTCTAGGGTGAAGGGGATCAGAGCTCTGGTGCCAGGCTCACAGTGGTACTCGTCTATGAGCCAAGCAGCCCAGCAAGGCTTCAACCACGTGTGTCTCTCTACATCTGCTCTGTAGGGTTGCTTGGGCACCCAATTATGTCCCTCACACCAGCTGCCATGTACTCCTTCCCTGCATGCCATGTACTCCTTCCTTGCATGCCATGTATTCCTTAGCTGTGTGCCTGCCCGTGTCTGCAGGAGCCAATCCACCCAGGATGTATTAATGAGTTCTGCTGTAAAACCCACACGCCTTAAAGGCTGCTGCATTGTGACAGCCAGCACAGATATGCCTAAATGGCTTTGAGCATCTGGCATTTAGGTGATAGTGCAAGAGAAAATATGACTTAATTTGGAGGAAAATCAGAGGGATCAAGCAGAAAATTATTGATGTACAAAGACTTATTACTGCTAGTGATGAAACATTCATGAAAAAAGACTTAAACATCAATGTGTCAAGCTTTTCTGCTAATCTAGGACACACCATTAGGATTTGCTGTAAACAGCTGTCAGCTTTTCCATCAACGATTTTCCTTTGCAATTATTGGTAGCACATCCATGATCAAATATTAACAACCCAGACACCAGGACAAAATTAAAGTTCAGTTATAACTGCATAGGAATTTTCCTACAGTCTTCCGAAAAGGAAACCAAGAGGCAGTATGTGCCCAGAATCAACAGGGAGTCTCATTAAAATAGAAACCCTGAAACCCTGTGTTAATGATTTCTTAATTAACAATCAGAAGCTTCACATTGCTATCATATCGGGCTCACTAGGGGCCCCATTAGCAAAAAGAAAAATCCAGAATTCTTCAATATGTTGAGGAGTGAACTAGAAATGACAGAGAAGAGGGTCTAAAAAAGTGTCCATCTGTCCTGCAGAAAAGCTTCCTTCAGCAAAGAAAGAGGAAAAAAAAAATCTTATTCATTCCATAAGCTTTGGTGGCAAACATTGGTTTTGTCCAGAATAAATTAACAGTAAATCATTAGAAGTAATTTAGATCAATTGCTAACAGCATCGGTTCAAATTACTTTTTAAACTCACCTGAAATTTCTCTACTTGTACTCTGAGTCTGAATTAATCTTATGCTTCCCCAGCATATCTGCGTATTTAATTTGAAGTCAGGTATTACACAGAATTTGTATGTCTACACTTGGGTTTTCTGGTAGTTTTCTCATCATGTAAGTCACTGTCTACTGGCTGCTTAATCTTCTCAGTGAAAGAAAAGTCAGCTGGGAGATTGAACAGCACTTTTTCTTTTTTTGGGGTAATCCAATGAATTAACAGGACAGGCCACCCCAGAGGGCTGCCACTCTGTTTAACATTAGGAGGCCGTGTATACCAGTAGTTTCCATTTCAGGACTTCAGAAAACAGAGAATCTGCTGCTGTAGTTTATTTCAGTGATCAGTTACATCTTCTGGTAAAAATAGCAGTGCATCCTGGGCTCAACACAGGCCACAGAGAGCCACTCCAAGAAAGGTGTGTCACACTGTTCATGCTTTATGATATGCATTTGTGAAAGCATTTTGATATGGTCCAGCATTGTTAAGAGATTGATATACAGAGTACTACACTAAAAATAATGAAATCCTTAAAATCCCAAGAGTTATAGAACATTTTGAGAGAATAATAAAACACTTGCTTAACAGATGGAGTGGATAGAACAAACTGGATAGCTACAAAATAATTTAACTGCAACCTTTAAATCTGTGGCAAGTGTTGCCAGTATTTAGAAAGATCTTCAGAGTAAGCAAAGAAATGAAATCAGGTCTAAAGTTTGAGAGATTTTTAAGGCAGTGTGAATATTTTGCACCAGCTTTCTGGAACAAACAACTCTTTACTGAACATATTCTATATAACTCATAAGAGTATTCCCATCAATAAAAGCATTTTTTTAAGCCTAGCAATTAAAGATGTGAACTGACTAAAACTCACTCCAACTCCTTCATGTTAATAATCATGTGCTTGCAGTTATATGTGGATATGAAAATTCAGGTCAATTTGAAAAACATCAGGACAAATCTCTGGTGAGACTTTGCATGTGGTGGGTCACTAAAATTAGCCAGGTCAGCAAGTGGTGATCCAAATATTTGTTTTTCTAGATAATTACAGTTTTTCTAGATAATTATAACTGTTGTAATGTTACTGGATTCAGGAACACTTTTTAAAATTGTACTTATTAAAGACCTGTTATACAAACAGAAAATCACACTTCCCATAATAGAAAAAAAACTTATTATTTTTTGATGGCTGTTAAGAGACAAATAATTCATCCCTAAATCATATATATTGCTTATATATACTATATAAGCTATATATAACTATATATTCTTACAGATGAACACTGTGGGGAATGAGCTGCAGAAGAAAAGTGTTTCAGAAGTTAAAGGCTAAAATTGAGTTGGTGATCAGAATTAATTCGTAAGCTAAGGAAAGAACTACCTGAAGGGTAATTCTGAGCAATTCAAAACTGCAGCCTTCTGGAAACTCTCCAGTAACAGAGCAATGGGAGAAGATTCCTGCTTGAAAATCTGTTGCAGGACCATGCAGTGACATCTGATTATGAATAATTCACTGTAAATTCTTGCACTGCCTCTTTAGACTAAAACAAATTTTAATTTCCCTCCCTCATCACAGTATCCTTGTTGTAAAAATTCAAAGATACTTGATTGCCTTAGATCTGCATTTCCACTTCTTGTTCCTTCCCATCATTGCAGTGGATTAGGTCTCTTGCAGGAATGTTTTGCATTATTAATGCCTGTGGTGTTTCAGATGTCCTCTGTGCTGGCAGTGACCTGCAATGGTGGTGTGGGAAGAGCCTGGCTGCATTGCCAAACAGGACTGACAGAATGGCACATTGCCCTGCCTCACTGGAGATTGGCACTTCTAGCTGCTGGCATTAAAGATGATTGTTTCTCTTGAATGGCTGCCTGCATTAACACCCTGAGTACACACAAGGCACTTCCCTCCCCACCTTGCACCAAAAGTGCCATTGGAAAGCAAAAGGATTTTATGATTTTATTTTGAAAATGTCCTAGAGTAGAAGAGCACTCTTTGCTCATGGACGAGAGCCTATAAGCCACGAGGTACTGAGTGTACTGGACAAGTGCCCCTGCATTTCTCAGCATCCTTGACATACAAATAGTGAGGAGCAGCACTGGAATTTACTAAGCATGTTCACCAGCAGCAGACCTAGCTCTGAAGGCCTCCTTCAGTGGCCTTTTTGTTTGAGACCACCAGTTCCACTGACCCAGAGCTCCATCCCCCTCCTCTTCCCTTACACAAAGACAGCTGGCTGACTAAGGAGCCACTTCCCTGTGTGTTGCAATAATGAATTCCACACTGAGATAATAATTTTTTGGGTGTTTTTCCCCCTCTGGGTTGCTGTAGTTGTATTTTTTACCCTACTCCATAACTGGCTTTCTGAAATTGCCTTGAGACACAGGCATAATCTGTTGTGTGCAAGACTGTCAAAGTCCTGTCAGAAGCAAACCAACAAGTAGGCAGGCCTTTGTTTATCCTTATTTTGGGAGAAAAGAAAGAAAAGTAAAAGCAGGGTTCTGGTGTGAGGCTTCGAGCACCTTTTGCTGGTAAAAAAAAATATTAATACCTAGTCTCTGGGAACACAGTCCAATCTTAAGTCTCTCTCCAAACTTAACTCTGATGGCTGTTTTGTTTGTAGCAAGCAAAACCCAGCAGAGCAGTGCTGCTGACACCAAGACATGCAGGGACACCTTTTGTGGTACTTTCACAGTCAAGCAGATTACAGACCAGCTTTATGGGTGAGACAGTTTTGATGCACAGCTGTAACTTGATTTCAAGGAACCTTGCTTACTGCACTGATATTTAGTGTTTAATCACCACCATATGCTCTGTGCCACTGCAAAAGCCAGAGCATCCAAACCCACATCAATGACTGATCACCTTTGAGAAAGGAACCTCCCTCATTTACTCTCTGCCTGGGAAGAGGTACTGCAGCTTAAATGTCACTGCTGCCCACATCCCATTTACAAAGGTGAGAGGGGGATTTTCAACTAGGACTAGTTTTACTAAACTGGTGAAGCCAGGACAAGGCTCTGAGCTCGGACTTCTTCCACGGTGCGATGGCAGCAACCATGTTCCCATATGGAGCAGAAGCTGGGAGCTGTTTCTTGGACACCTCTGACAAATGTAATGTCAAGTAAATAGAAACTAAAAACAACCATTAGACGTTTCATATCCAATGTATCTACTGGCTGAAAGAAATCATACTGTGGTCAGAATGCAATTGTCTCTAAGTCACAGGAATATTTGGCAATGTAAGAAACTGTAACAAGAATTAATACAAAACTGTACCAGTCCATATGAATGTTAATGACAGAATAAATTACAGGAGAATAAGAAAAACAAGCTAAGCTTCAAAATTCAGTAAACCTAGCATCTTTGCTCTAAATGTTCCATTCCCCTGATTTCATTGCCTTGCAACATTATCTCAATTACAGCTTGCATTAATTTGCCAATCAATTAAAATATGAAGTGAAGCTATCACAGGAAATGTTTTGGAGTTGAACTGAGACACTAAAGCAATTCTAATTTGAGGAGATATTTTCTAAATACATACCAGTAATTGGAACAAAATTGCCTGAAATTAAGCTTATATTTGATATTCTTCACAAGTTTGACTTGCTTTAACAACAATTGCTTTTTTTTTCTTTTTTTTTTTTACTTTTTATAATAATTATACAACTCTTCATTTCAGTCAAAATAATCTCTACATGAACATTGTTTAAAGAAGAAACATTTATAGTTATATTAACCTGTAAGTCTCTGCTTTAGGAAACCTGGAAGGTAGAGCCTTATCGTATGCAAGTGGTAATTTCCATTAACCCCATGGGTCATCAGACTCTTTAACACTTCAGTTGCCAGACATGACAACAACTGTGGCTTTAGCAGCCTACTAATTTTTATAGCTCTGTTAATTTACCTCCCTCCCCATAGCTGTTGGCCTTACATACAGCAGTGACTCCTGCAGATGCTTAAGTAATTGACAATCAATACAACCTTCAACTATATCTGATTTTAAAGGTATTTTCTCACAACTCCTTCTGCATAGGCAGTGTCACTAGTTGGGCCAGCCAAAGAGAGACATCATTTACTGTATATATTTTGTCCTTCCATCAGTAAGAAAATACATAGAAAAGGGAAGTGACTGACATGCACAGCAGCTCTCTAACAATCCTATCAGCATAAGCAGAGTTGTCACTGCTGATTTTTAAGTATTGGTACAGTTTCACAGCAGAGGAAATGGCAAAACACTGTCCAAAGCAGAGATGAAAACTCTCGACTATCCAACCACATCATTCTTAAACTAAAAACCAGGAGTAATGAGAGTCCTTGCTCATGCTTGCAGTCATTGCATACAAGTAGTGGTTCCAAAAGTGGTTCCTGTTTTAGTTTGAATGCAGAGGGAGTGATACCCTTATCCTATTTACAAAAGCTTACTGGCAGGGATCATCAAGCACCTCAAGGGAGCAGACGAACATCAGCAGGGAGCCAAATGAACACAGTTTCTCCAAGAAGGATGTGATTTAACTCTATAGGCTCACTGAGCAAGCAGGACTCCTATCATAAACATTGCCAATGGTCCTATGACTTCTATTACTAAGTAGAGCCAGCACTAACCAGACAGTCAAAACAAGACATTTGCTCCAGACTCTTTCTTCACTTGTATCTGTGAAAATGAATCCTGGGACATCTATCTAATGTTTGGGTTTTACCAGAAAGTATCACATCTGGTTTCCTGGTGAAGGCACTGTGAACAATACAACAGGATCACTTGAGGACTCAGGTAACATGCAGTTCTTGCTTTGCCTGGTACTTTAATTTGGCTTTGCAGCATTTTTGGACCCCTGCTAGCAGGACAAAATTATGCTGAAGAGGGTGCATGAGATTTACAGACTTCAAAATCATTTTTAAAAATCATATGGGATTCTTGTCTGTACTTATAATGGTAGAAAAACCTCTCTAAAAATTAGAAATGCAATGCATTATGTGTTGAAACACAGATAACTTTTAGTGGCAGTGTGACTAATTGCCACTCTCTGGCAGTTTTGCACAACTGAGTCAAGAGAATACAAGAGGTGACTTTCTTCCAACTTCCCTCCCTGAGTTTGCAGAGAAGTAGTACATCTGTCTGTGCAGAGCAGGCACTGTGAAAGCAAGGAGCAGCAGTGCTGGGATCAGCTAATCAGAGTGAGACTGACAAGCTGCTCTGCTGAAGGCAGGTACCACTGTCATTGATAATTTTGGCACTGCAGGTCTGGCTGCAGCAAGTCTCTGAGATCCTCCCTTGCACAGCCTCTGATGCCCTTTGGCTGTTTGGGGTTTGACTCCTGAGATGTCAGCATCTGCCAGGCTGATGTGTTGGAGCCCTGGATCTCTGTTTTCCACAGACCAACCCTGCTCTGTCCTGCTGGGCACGGGCCTGGGCACACAGACCTAGTGGCACGACCGTCACTGCATGTCCCCAGAGCCATGCTGAGAGCTGGGCACTGCCTTGCTCTCAGCAAGGAAGAAGTAAACTCCTTTCTAGCACACAGCTGATCTCCTTGCTGTCTGCTATTGTGTAGAGTACTTGTCCATATTCATCATTCAGGAATTTCTCATTTTAGCTACAAAGCCTACATGTAATTCTTTGACCAACCCACTTACAAAATGTAGTATTTCTAGACTAGAGCATTTTAGACATCAGCAGGCTCCCAGCTTTAGGAGTCTAGGACAAAACACAGGTAAGAACACATTGTTCATACACAGTAAATAACCAAGAGAGAAGGTAATGAATGTTCACCAAATACAACCTGACAGCTCAGTCATTCTTTCTCTTTGTTCTCTTTTAACTAATCAAAAATTTCTTCTACCCAAATTTTAGCACATATCTAATACAATATCTAGCATAATATCTATTATACCTATGTGAGAAATCCTTGAATAATGGGTTTTATAAATTAAGAGGCTGACCTCACCTTATCTGCATCTGTCCTACCAGATCATCTCATTAATGCTGAACAATAATTCCAGCCCTAAATTTTAAACTGGGGAGGTTTTTTAAGCTAAGGAGAAAATAATTCATGGAAAATTAGAAGCCTTTACTTAGACAGTGGAGCACGAGTGGTACTCCTTTTTAAACTTTATTGCTTTTGAAAAAAAACCACAAAGTGCATTGCCATCCACTAATCCTGCAGGGCACCTAGTTGGAACATCTTGTTATACCTAATAGAAGGATCTACTGCTCTGGAAAAGACAGGATTGTTTATTTCCCAAGCTCTAGTACGTACTTCCAGCTCTGGAGTGACCAGAAGAGTGTGCTTCGAGTTCTCTTACCAATGGAGTCTGCTGGGCCTCATCTGGTTCCTTGCATATACTTCTGACTCCTGACCTCCTGCAAAGCATGAAACAAACTCAGCAAAACAATTAATCCCAGAGCTTTTGAAAATATTAAACCTGCACTGTATTCTGGCTTTAGAATAGCTCATTGGATCAGCCTTTCCCTGTTCAGAACATTTCTGTAGCATTTTTAACATCTGAGACTTTGCTAGTCTCCACCCAAGGAGGAGTGAAGAAAAATTAAAAAGCCCCTGGGATGTGAAAATATTATAATGCAAATATTTTTCTGCAATGTATGTCAGATGTAGTTTACATGATGATAAGGGTGACACGTTTTCTTGGAATTTTTCAGATTAACTCTGTAATTTTTATTTGTCTCTTTGCCAACAGAAATATGCAATTTACATTTATAGCCTTCAAGTGAAAAATGAAATGGTATCTTTATGCTATACCTGTGTAATTTGTACGTCCCAGGTAACAAGTTTTATTTGATTAGGCTATATTCAATGAATCTAGATCAGTGGAATTTAGACTTGCCAAATTAAAATTATAATCCATTAAGGTATTTATCTTCAGTGCTGTCTTTTAACCTCAGGAGCATGCTTAAGCAAGCCACAGGAGAATAACAATCAGAGATAAAATAAAAGATAATCAAATCCAGCACCAAACTTCTCAAAATAAAGGATCGGCTTTGAGCAGCTGAAGCAGTGTTACAGTGAGCATTGCTGGTTGGGAACCTTGGCACACAACTCAGGGGCACTGCAGGGCCAGCATGGTGGAAAAATCATCTGACATTTGCTGAGAAAGGCAGAATCTTTGCCTTCTCTGAGGTGTGCTCTAATAGGAACCAACTAATTTTGAACCAAGATGTTCTTTGCCAGACATTATAACTGAGCTGACTTTACATCTCTGCCTCCGTCACTGCAGGGATTCAGCTTTACTCTGCAGCTCAGCCACAAGCTCTCCCTTCCCTCAGAAAACAAAGAAGTTGTTCCAGGAACACACAGTTGACTTGGTTTAGGAATTGTATTCTCCAGTTCAGTACCCCCACTAAAACCAGGCCCACTGCTTGTTCCAGTTGGAAGCACACAAGGTAAAGGTCATGGGTTGGAATAGAACAATGTTCTGGGAACACCAGTGAGAAAAGAAAATGAACAGAATCAATATTAATAAGAGAAGGAACACCCTTCTCCCTGGAAGCTACAGTGAGTACCCTTCCCCTTCAAGCAGACAAGAGCTGTTGAGGTTCAAACAAGCCCAGAGTGATGGCAGCTGACCTGAGCCCAGCTGGGATGGCTCAGCTATTTTCCAGCTGTGCCTGGTGGAGCAGCAATTAGGCTTCACTGGCTCATTTTGCTCTTTCTTTGCTCTGGTTCCTACATAAGCATCCCCTCTAGGGGTGGGAGGTTGATGATGGTTGCAAGATAGGCCTCTGCTGTGCTGTGGGATGGGGAGGGTGGTAGTGATGGAGTCTGAAGGTCTGGGGAGGAGAGAGTGGAGCAGCAAAGTCTGGAATGGGATCAAGAGGGATTCAGTGGCTGGAGAAGTTGTGTCCCTGCAGCACAAGTTGCGTCCCCTTCACCTCTAGAGAGAGAAGGTAAGTACTGCCTGCTGCTATGGCCCCTATTTAAAGTCAAAGCTGAAAATAATCTTCTCTGACTGCAGTAAATTCATGTTTGTCACTATGGCTGTTGGTTCTTCATAGTTTTAGATGCCAGCACTAATGATTTGCAAGGCTCAATAATGTACAAGAGGGCTCTGGGTTTGGTAGCTGTCTGATCTCTTACAGAATGAAGTTGCAAAAGTAGATGATAAACTGTTGGGGGATCCAGAGATTTTCTGCTGCTGCAGGGCAAAAACTGGTTCCTTTTAGGCTTTACTAGCAATAGAGATAGAATAAGTAGACTGTACTTAGATCAAATCATGTTAGATTTATAGGTAGGAGTTGGGATTTGATAACAAATCCAGTGATTTAGGAATATTGTATTTTTCTCAAAAACATCCAAACAGACCC
Source organism: Taeniopygia guttata (assembly GCF_048771995.1). Lineage (NCBI taxonomy): Eukaryota > Metazoa > Chordata > Aves > Passeriformes > Estrildidae > Taeniopygia > Taeniopygia guttata. The sequence continues at coordinate 66,290,041 of NC_133027.1, read as the reverse complement.
AAATCAAAACCCCTCTGGCTTGAAATAAAGAAGTGGTATGAACTATTCCTCTGAGTCCGATGTTCTTGAAACCAAAGCCACACTGAGCACTCATAATTGTGAACTTTTAATGGTGTGAAACCAAGAGGCTGTCTCTGATTTACAGTACTGGAGCAATCAGACCTGAGCCCTCTTAAAACTCCCATGATAGTCAAAGAGTGCTAGGTTTTGGTTCCTTTCAATTTTGAATGTGGATATTTGCAGTGCAGGTACTTCAGTGACAGCTCTGGTTGCACTGAAGTGCCTGGGGAGTAGCATTTTCAGTGGACCCTTTTGTGGTTTTGTTATCTTTATTTAAAAGAGCTGCAGCTCACTGGCAAATCTGGCAATGCCTGAGGCTTAACCTGATATTAATTTTCCCAAGAGCAGAGCAGAAGTGCAATCTGAAGAACATTTTCTCACAGTTTTTTACTGAGTGGTCTTCAGGTGTTTGGCTTGTTTTTGGGCAGCCAGGGAAAAGAGAAGGAGGAACTGAAGGTGTGCTTGTGACTTCAAATGGAATAATTCAATTTATAATACCTTTGGAAAGCAACAGCTCTGTGTGCACAGTGCTGTTATTTCCCCCTAGCAGTTTCAATAGAATTCATTGTGAGCTGCATCTTGGTCGTAAGCTTGAGGCAGAGTGCTAAGACAGGGCCCAGCTGAGCCTTTGCAAAGGAAGACTTTATGCTGAAGATTTGTCTGATTCTATGGGGCCCGGGTGAGAAGGAGACCCTCAAACTACTTAGTGAGACCCTCAAACTACTTAGTTTTACCCAGCTGAGCTGGGCATTGCACAAGGCTGCTGACTTCCCAGGCTTTGGTGTGATACTGCCTTGAGATGCCTCTCTCTCTCCTAGGAGTGAGTGTCCATATGGCAGTGATCTGGCTTCCTGGAAGAGAAACTGCTTGACTGAAAAGTAATCCTAGTTTCATTCTACATTAGTGCAGTGTATGCCTATCAATTTGGTACTGAAACACAAAACTGACACTGTAGAGCTATAGAGTAGGAATTGAGGCTTTTATTCAGATTTTATACTTTCATCATCTTGCTTATAGAGACTTTCTCAAAAACTGAAAGCGTTTTGGGTGGGGTTTTTTTTGTTTGTTTGTTTTTTTTTTTTTTTTACTGGAATGGAATCCCTCTTATGTAGCCCTGAATCATTTCCAGAGGAGCGACTGTGTCCAGGAGCTCTGGCGGCACCTGGAATTGCTGAGGGAGAGGTGGCTGGAAGAGTGTGACTCACTGTCACTAGTGGTGAAATAGGTGCATGTGACACAGTGAGCCATCAGCTGAGTGGCTGTGCAGCTCTTGAGTACAAAGGAAAAATAAATCTGAATTAAGATCTCCATGCCAAATACAAATGGGTATATGAAAATTATGCCAGCAATTTTGTAACTTTGGCAACTGGCACTCTTGGATATTGCCTCCTTCCCAACATACACTGATGTTCAGGATCTGCTCTAGTGAACAGGAAGGCAAAAACACTTTCCATGAGTAAAGAGAAAGAAAGACAAGAGCTGAAAAGCTGTTGTTTCCTCCTCTATGAAGTCAGGAATGTAAGGTGAAGGAGATTTCTTAGCTCATGCAGTAATTTAAATAGCTTCAGAAAGTGCTTCCTGCGCCTTTCAAGGAAGCACTTCATTCACCAATGTGATTTATTTCATACTTTGCTACTTTTTAACTGTGTACAAATATTTATTTCTAGCATAGTCTTCCAATATAAATAGAAAGGCTTTTAATCTTAAGACACTTTCACAGACTCATGGACCGGTTGAGATCCGGAGACAACCCCTCCCCTTGGTGTTCCTTGGTATTACGCAGTTAGAAAAGCCACCATGGATGGCAACCTGAACATCTGAGTCAGTTTATATATGTGAGACACACAAACTAGGGAACAGTTAACTTATAAAAGGACTAGTAAAGAGATCTTTAAATCAATGCAGACAAGAAGTGATTGTTTAGTGGATAGTAGTAGACTCTTGACTGAAGTGCGATTAATTTTTTTCCTATGGAATGTCAGAACTCTTCATATTATGCATTTGGTTTAGGTTTTGTTTTTTGAATGAAGTGACTTCTCCCAGAAGTTGTTTCTGTTAGAAAAGAATGCCTGATGGTTGCTGATGTTTAGAATGATGATTGTTTTGTCATTTAAATGTAGTATATATTTCTATATTTTAATGGCATAAGGGAGTTAATGAAAATGGGCGGTAGGCAAATAGCTACTAGAAAATTTTGCTAAATTTATCAAGGTCTTAAATTATTATTATTTATTTCTTTAAGTTGCTTTTTTAAGCCTTTACCTCATTGCTCTCTGTATGATTAAGTGCCTACCCATGAAATATCCTGTAAATGCTTTGACATGATTGTTAACCCTGGACAGCAGGGTCCATTGTCATTGTGATAAGAATAAAAATCTCTCTGAAAGATAGAGGTCATAATTACTGTCAAACATCCATCTGTAGTTGCAGCATAAGAAAAAAAATGGAAATATAATGCTTCTGAGATTAATTCCTTAAGGAAATCTTTTAAGTGCCACCAGTTTTGGAGAGAGCACTAGGAGTATGAATGCACTACCAATGAGAAGGGGATTGTTAACAGGTATAAACACCCACAGGGCTTTTACAAAAGATAGGACAAAGTGTGTAAAAAGCTGAGGGCTAAAGCACACCACAAGCAGGATTAGTATTACATTCTTTAGGCTTTTCTTGGGTTCAGCCTTTTATTCTCTGCCACAAACATGTCTATACTGTGATATGAACCCTAAATTCTAGATGTTGCCTGCCTTCTGGCAAAGGTAGAATGTTTGAGAATCACAGTTTTAGAGTCTGGGCCCTGCATTGCTGATTATTTAATCTTGTCAGTATAGCTCTTGGTGTGGGCTTTTTGTATGTTTGGTTGGGGTTTTTTTGGGTTTTTTTTTGTTTTTTTTTTTGGTTTTTTTTTGTTTTGTTTTGGTTTTTTTTTATATTCTTTCCATACAAAGGGTTTAAGTTAAGAAATCCAATACCTAATAAATTTACCATTAGGAAGTCCACTACCCTTATGGAAACCTGCAGCCACAGATGGCAAGTTCTTAGTGCCTAAGTAGCCAGGACCCACAGCTAGAATGTAGGTTTGTTTTTAGAGTCCTTGCAGAAAGAACATGTCTGAGAAGTCTAATGTCCCTCTAATGCCATATTAGTGCCATTGGTTTACCTTAAATTCAACTTGATTTTTAATTTTTTTCTTGGAGATCCTATTTTTTTCCTTGTCTGTTGACAACAAAGTCAAATTTCTGGCCTAGAATGTATTTAACTACTCACTGGCAATCTAGTTTCTTGAAATTTGGCTTTGGCTGACACCTCTGCAGATATATTGCTTTAAATCTGTTTAAGCCTATTGCAAATGTCACAGGGAGACAGTGGGTTGGCAAATCTATTCCTTGGCTGACTAAAGGTATGTGCAATATAATATAGTGCTGGTGAAATACCAGAGGAAAGGAGGGGGAATCATTCCAGGGCACACATTTGGACTGGCGCAGAGTGAATGTGTTGTGCCCTTTGTGCACTGCAGAAGAGATGAAGTGGAAGGAGCTGCCCATCTACTCCCAAAACATTTCTTAGAGCTTCTTGAGGGAGAAGGATAGCAGTAAGGAAACATCTAGAAAAATTCAGTATTTCAGTGCATATTGAAACTTCTTGCTGTAATTCTAAAATGAGTACTTTATCAGCAATACTAACATGTATATTAAATTTGCCTTCACCCTGCAAAATCAAGGTGTTTGGGGAACTGAAGGGGCAATTAATTCCATGATAGACCCTGTGCTTGTATGTATGGTTTGTGGTAACACAGAAATGTTTTTTACAAGTCTGTGCTCACAGAGACATAAGTACTGATTGTATTGACTTTTTTGTATTTATGTTGCAGTAACTCAGGGATAAATTTTTAATGCAGATTCAGTTCCTATATGGCACTCTAAATACTAAGCTGAAGGCTAAACATAAATGTTTGCAATCTTCAATCGAAACTTCAGTGGTGATGTGGGAATAGGTAATTGGCCAAATTATTTACTGACTTTGATATGAATGCTTATTCGGTGCTTGCTTCCCTGGAGCTAAAGCAGGAGATAATAGCCCCAGCTTTCAGTCTCTGTTCGTTCTTTCTTGAGTTCTAAGATAAGAGCACATTTTTAAGGTGATTATTACTTAATTACCACCATTATGCTGCTAATACCCACCAGATAAACACAGCTTTCCCTTTTGAGTGTTGCTGAACTAGAATATTAAGTGGCCCCAGGTTGGGGATGGGGAGCCTAAACTGGGATATCCCCATTCTTACCTTGCTCCTTGGTGGGGAGGACAATGAGTGCCTGATGGGGTGGGAGCCTCCAGGAGCCAGTAGTGCTTCTCCTGAGAGGGGAGAGTGCCCTTGACGGGGAGAAGTGAGCCCCAGGGAGATGCCAAGGCAGATGGTGTGGGAGCCAGCTGTGATTTCTTTTATGTTGTGTTTTATTTTATTTTTCATAAATGTTCATTAAACTTTCACTGGTATAATAGTGTCCTTTTATACACTGTCTCCAGTGTGTGCATATAAAAAAAGTATAATATACTATATTTGTGTATATATATATATATAACTGAAATAATGCCATGTTATCTTCCGTGTTGCTACTTGAGGCACTTCCTGTTTGAAGGGCAGTCCTTAGGACTGATCTTTTTACATCTGCTTCATTATAGTATTAATATTTTTGATTTTTGTCTTGTCATTTCTGCCAGTCTAGGAAGGAAGGTAGATAGGTGTAGAATATCTTGGTTTTAATCACATAATATAATCTTCTTGCTAGGTACATTTTGTTTGAGAGAGGCATAATATGACTACTAGAGACTAGAGAAAAAAACCCTCTTTTTCTTAAGCACCTATTTATATCAGCTATCAAAGCAAAAACAGATTAAGAGAAAATACTATCATTAACTAAACTGCCATATTTTATCCAATCTCTGTGGAAACAGATGTGCCGTAAACTTCTCTTTCATTTGAAACTGGGTTAAAAACTAATAAATAAATGCAGTGACTGCAGACAAGGCTGACAGGTTTAAGATTCTTTATGTACAGTGATGTTTTTTCCTGCTCATCAAGTTGTTATTTTAAGTCAAACTTTTCAAGAAGCTCTCAGTGGGAGCCTTGTTATGGGCAGAGAAATGGAAAGTCTACTGGTTTTGTCCACTCAGTAGTAATTTCTAAGGTACAGGAGATGTCATAAATAATAAAGTGAGCAACAACATTGACAAGCTTATATAATTTTTAATTAAAACACTAGGTGTGGTTTGTTTTTTTGGCTTTTTAATGCTCTAAGGTTGACTGTCTCTGGACATGTGAAGGAAAGAAGTCAATCAAACCCACATAATAGTCAATGCCTGGGAAAGCAAGGCATTCTTCTGCAAGAGCAACTAAAAGAAAGTGGCATGTTAGGAAATATTTATCTCCTAATCCCATTTTTCTAAACAGCATTACCTGTACTGCGATTTGCAGGAAAAGAGAACCAAACTGCCTGCAGTAACAAGAATGTGAATAGCTATCAGAAGAATTTCTTTGCCAAATGCTACCAAGCTCTGAGTTAAGTGAGTAAACCAGGAAGTCTGCGGCCTCATCTATCACCTACTGCCTTCTCCATGGATGGTCGTGTGTTGTCCCAAGGCAGAGTACTCTGGCAGCAAAGGGAGGGCATCCCAATAAAACTAATCTGCAGATCAAAAGAAGTGACTATTCCCCTTTATCTGGGGACACCAGGGCTGGGGTGCTGACTCCAGCTTTGGGCGCACAGTTCAGCCCCTTGCCACCAAACGAGTATGCAGATTGTACATTTCAGAAATCAGATGAGTTTGAAAGTCAAAATAATTCTCTACTGCTACAGCTATCACTAATTTTCCTGTCACAGCAAGCAAACAGACATTTTAGGGAAGGAGAAATTCCAAGTCTAGGCAGCAGACTGACAAATACTGTGGTATATCTTTCTTTGTGTATAAACTCTGGCTCATATTTCATATTAAACTCAACTGTTATTCTGATAGTTTGCTGTCATTTCACTGGTTCTAGTTTTTAGCCTGCAAGCATCATCTTTGCAGGAACTGGGATGTAGGGGATGAAATAACATTGTTATTCTGCTCATGTTTCAGCCACTTGGGTTTTCTATTTGTTCACGTCTGTATTTCATAGAAAATTGATAAGTGCTGTAATTATAGTCTGTTGAAAGCAAGTAGGTCAGAGCTACACTTTCCATTCCACAGAGGATGCTGGCACTGGAGAGACAGAAGTACAGCTGGGTGTTTTCACTTGTCTGGGTATTGCTGCCATTCATTAGACTTCTCACAACTGCTCACCAAAATACTTTCAGAGGTACTAAACAAAATCAACCAAAGCATCTGTGTTTAAAAGGTCCTCTAGTCACATATTGCAATTCTCTGGCAAAAGATTTTTTTGGGACATCATAACAGAATTACACTAACTGTTGAGGGAATATTTCTTAGAGTGGATTGGTGACAATTTTTTCAGGTAAATGACTGAGAATCTGGTGAGAGAAGAGATCTTGCTAGACCTCCTATTCACAAAGGAAGAATGGGCAAGGGATGTGAAGGTTAAGGGTTGCTTTAGCTACAGTGACCATGAGGTAACAGTGCTCAGGATTTCAATGGGATTAAAGCAAAAAGCAGGATTGCATCCCAGGTCTCAGGAGAGCAGGCTTCAGCCTGTTTGGGGATAAAGAAGAGCACAGACTTACTGCCCAGTTCTGCAGGGATAGGTTTAGGAAAGCCAAGGCCTGATACGGGATACAAAAGGCACAAAGAATGGCATTGACAGCAGCAGAAAAAAGCAGGCTGGGAAAAACATGAGCCCACTGGTGAAGAGGTTCTGGTGTCAAAGGGCACAGGAATGGCTGAGGTACTGAATCCCATTTTTATCTCAGTCTTTAGTAGCAAGACTGGCCAGAAATCTGGAACAAGGGAGATGTCCTCTTCCTTGGTGGAGAAGAATCAGGTTAGGGAACACTTAAGCAAACTGGATGTACTGAAAAAACTGCCCATGGGATGTTTGGACACACCCAGGAGCACTGTGAAAAGTGACTGATATCATTGCAAGACTCCTTTTAATTACCTTTGGAAGGCCATGGGAAACAGAGGAAGATCCTGAGGACTGGGAGAAGGTAAATGTCACTTTGATCTTTGAGAATGAGGCTCTAGGTAAGCCTTAGCATTCTTTACTCCTGTTTGCATTTAAATCAGTGATGTGGATTGTCAGCGGCAGTTACTATTGTATCTTCTGCCTGATTGCTTATTTATTAATGTATACAACTTCATTTGTGTGTTAGGTCCTGTCCTTTTCTCAGCTCATCAGATTTCCTTATATTTTCTCTCCCAGGTCCAGCTGAGGAAGGGATAGAGAGGATTTGGTGGGCACCAGGCATCCAGTCAGGGTCAACCCACCTCAGTCAGAAAACCAGACATTTTCAGTGTTTATCTGACTGCATAAAGAAAGTGACTAACAAAAGCATGAACAGAGATTCAGAGATTACATGAGAGAGGACAGATAGCAAAGCATAGACGCTTGAGTGATGTGTGAAGTTTTTTCATTTTCTTCTCCTGTCCAATATACTCAAGACTAGCACAGCTAGTAATTCTGTGCAGCTCTCCTGGATTCTCACATTCAATAAGCAGGTTTTGATATCTTTGTGTTGGCTGCACAAGTTGCTGCACTGCTGAGACACTTGGGAAAATGTGCTGAGCCAGCCCACTCCTGGTGTCTCAGAGGTGTTTAGAAAAGCAGCTGATGAAAACACTACCTACCCCTCCTAAAGGTGGCTGCTGCTCTCACATGCAGCTTTTCTTTCTTATGTATAAATTTAAGTTGTAAGGACTGAAATTTTTGCTGGCACATCATGAAAATGGTACTAAAGACAGAAGATAACATTCCCAAAGCTATGTGAGCCAAGAATGATTTCATCTTTTCCAGCCTCAAGAACACTGAGGAACAAAGTAGCTGATGACTACTGACAGCTTTTTTGCTTCTAAGATGCAAGAGATCTCTTCCTGCTCAAATATTCTTTCCCCTCCTAAAAGGGGTTTGGTTTTTATTCATACCCCACTGTTATTAATTTACACCTTGCCAGGATTTGTAAGGCGGATTTTATTGCTGTTGTTGTGGGAACAGAATTCTCAGCCATATGGCATGACATCTTCATTTCTGTGTGACAGGAGACAGGATTCATTTTACAGTTTTGCAGTGCTCCAAAAAAAAAAAAAAAAAAGCCTTCACAAAGGATTTTCTTAGGGAAACTCCATTAAACTAGAGAACAAAAAAATATATATCTAATGAATAAATTCTTTCCCAAGGGGTAATTTGTACAGGAAATGCTTAAAAGAATATTTTAGTATACTGCATACATCCAAAACTTGCCTATTACAATAATACAGTTTTAATTTGGCTAAACTAAGGTTTGTTTGGTTTTTAGATTTTGTCATTTGATGGGCTATTTGAGATTAGTTCTTGGTTGGTTGTGTTGTTGTTTTTTTCCCAACTGTAGCAATAACAGAAGAGAGGACAGAACCCCCAACGAGGGGGTGCCACAAATTGTTATGTGCATGCTGATGGTCTGTGTCCAGTATTTCTGACCTAGCAGGGCTGGTGTCTCATAATCTATCTTGGTTTTTAACATGTGAAGAGCCTTCTCTTGGTCTAAAAAGAAATAATACCACCCATACAAAGATGATTGTTTCACTGTGAAAGTTCCTTCCCCTTAAGATGAAGCCCCAATAGCAGAAGGACTTCTACCCTCTCATTCTATTTGGGTGCATCAATCTTACATCTTCTCCGAGAAAATGAACTGACATGTTAATAATACAGCTTAAGGGTGTTTTTTAATGAGAATTTAAACTGATATGCTATCAACCAATACCATCCATTCTGGGCTGTGCAGGAGGGTGTCCCTCCTGATGTTTGCATAGATGTGTATTTTGGATTCAGACATAATCCTTCTCATGAAAAGTATCAGGTTGGCTTTATTGGGCCTGACAAAATAACAGCACAAGAAGCTGGTTAGTGCTTAAAGCTGAAGGCTGGGTGGAGAAGAGAGGGAGTGCTCACCATTGCATTGGGCATGGAGGACCAGAGGTGGCCATACACTGTCCCCAGCACCCTTGAGAAAATCCCTGTGGCTGGTGAGAAATAAGTGTCATTCTGTTCTACATGCCAAGGGCCAGGACCTTTGTGGCACAGCACTGAAGGAAGACTTTTTAAGCTGAGTACCTTCCTTACAGGTGGCAGCATCACAGACCTCTGGCACCTGCTACCTCGGCAATCGAGGTACAGAGGGTGCAACTTGTAGATAGGAGCACTTTCATAAATTATCCCCAAAGTCAGGCCCTGGTACTGATCCATTTGTCTCTCTTCTGCTGCCTCCTACTCCACAAACATATAAGTAAAATGTTTACTTTTTTTTAAATGACAGGTTGTCTGGTTTAATATGCACTTTAGTAGTCTCTTCATCTTAAGACACATTTATTGTTCTAAATGCAGAACTTAATTTGACTTGATCTATTATTATTTTTGTAGTTAAATTCCTTGCTAACTGCTGAATGACTTAAATGATATTTCCCTACAACTTACTTGTTAACCATCCTTTCACAAACTGAGGGAAAAGGTCACCACATTGACACTAATATTTGACATTTGTTAGAGTTTAAAAAAAATCCAAACAAAACCCAACAACTAAACATGAAACCAGTGCCAACTGTTATGATAAGGCAACAGAATTGTTAGGGCTTTGGACTTTTTTCTCCTTTAAGTGTAGCAATTCAAGCACAGTCATTAATACAACTTGCATGAGTGCAAATACCTGAAACCAACACAAGGTAGAAAATATACTTTCTGACTGAATACCTAATGCTGTGAATCAGCTGAGCATGTTGACTGAAAGCCACCAAAAAACCTCAAGACTAATATACAGTTCTCCTATTTGACAGGGCTTCATGCATTATTGCTGTTCTGTAATATATATACAGAAGATTTAAAATTAAAAAAAAAAAAAAAAGCAGTCTGCTTCTCAGCTATCAGATTTACTATCTCATGAAGCTGAGAAAGATTACAGACTAAAATCACTCAAGATGGAAAACTAGAGAAAATATGCAAGATTTATGAAGGAAAAAAAAAACTACTGCTTAATCTCATTTATATAAACTCAAAACACACAGAGAAAAAGCTAGGACACAGAAATAGCTTGCTCATGTTAATCTTCAGAATGAAATTTTCAGCATTTAGCAATGAGATGTGCCATCATTGAAGCCCACAAAATTTGGAAGAACTCCATACTTTTTCTCATGTTACTGCAATATATTCCTTTTATTTATTATTGTCTCAGAGGAAGAATGTTACAATGTAGTGTTTGAAGCAGCATTTACTTGGCAGCAGAGGACAAAGGATGCATACAAACACAAGCAGAAAAACAACTTTATACATAACCTCATATTCAGAACAAAAATAAAATTCAACAAATTCACTAGTGATTTCTTTTTGTACTTAATTTTGGGAGTATTTTTAAAGATTCTTTGCCTAGAGAATTATGTAGCTTGATAAAAGCCAAGTACTTTGCAGAGAACAGAATGTAAAGCTATTTCCAATACTACTTATGAAGATAGGTCTGAGGTAGAAAGGTGGTAATGGTTTTCCTCTTCTGTAAAATGTGGGCTTACATTTTAACAGGAGGCAGCATCTTCTCTTCTCACCTTGATAGCTTTGCTCCACTTGCTCAAGACTAATACTTGGTTAGCATCTGAAAAACTCTGTAGAAATGCCAAGTCCTACATCACCTTTGAGAGGTAAGCACTATCATCGCCATTTTACAGATGGGAAAACAGAGGCAGAGTGGTTAAATAACTTGCCAAAGGGTTCAGAAAGAACTGACACTGGCGCCAACAGTAGAAGGTGGTCAACACTGTGCCTGAATCACTCCTTGAGCAGCAGCCGTTCAGGAGTAAATACCGTGGGTGCAGGACAGTCTGGCTGGCAAAACTTCACAAAGCCACTAGAAATTCCTGACCTGCTCTTTTTATGTTCCCTAGCATTTTTTTAGTAGCAGTAGAGAATTTTACACCTCTTTCAATACCATTTTAAGATAAGGGTTTTTTCCTTCAATAATAATTCAGAATAACACAGCTTTCTTTCTCTTTACTATACATGAAAGATATTGCATGCAATTTTACCAATTAAAGGTATGTCCTAGAATTAAAGCAAGTGTCCATGCAGCATTGTAAACTCTGTGAAGGCATTAAAATCTCTTATGATAATCTTTAAACTAAAGATCAGACGATCAGTGACATACTTTCTCATAATTATCCTTATCAAAAGCAATAAAATAAATAAATTATTTTAAAGATAAGGATGATCTGCAAGATTACAATGCCAAATGATAATACGTGCACTGCAGTTCTGGAGAAAGTTCTGTTGCTAATAGTATTGGAAAGGGCTTTCTAATTGTCTCTTAATTTCCAAGAGGCAGACAAAAGAAAGGGATCTCACAGAAATGAGCTTCACTTCATAGACTGTAAATTCCAAACCTTGAAACAAGTTTGGCCCAGCAGGGAACAGCAAAGCTTTGTCTCTGAACAAAGTTGGGAAGGATTATACTAACTTAGCTCTTACTAAAACCAACTTAAGCTATCATCTAAGTCCTCTTTTTAGTTATCTCCCGATTCAAAATAAAGCTTAAAAAAATAATCCTCCAAATGGAGTGTTGTCTGGAAATAACAAAAAGGAAGTTAAAAATACCATTTAGGTATATGAGGATGCTAATTATGACTTGAAATGAGTGTTTACGTTGTTTAATTGAATTAAAATACTGTATCTTGCATCTAATGACAACTGTTGTTAACCAGTAACAATAATGCAGATTATGGAAACTTCATATGCCAATGCTGAAAACAATGCAAGGATATTCTGAAATTTGTGTGGTCAGATGGTTAGCATACAAATAATCAGTACAGAATATTACATGTGTGAGAATATAACTAAGGGTATTTTACAATGCAAAAGCAAAGAGCTGAAAGGAATGTATAAATGTAACATTTTGCTCCAAACTCCTTATGCAGTTCTCTTTACGATTATCAAAAAGAACGTATATAAAGGCCCCTGCCCCTTTTCCCCTGGCTGTATATTTATACAAATCAGTGACAAATATTCCACTGCGCGTTAATTTACAGTTGCATAGAAAGGGAAGGAGGAAAAATAAAATACTATAAAAACAACATCCTCGTCTTTGGGTACTCAGTGTTGTACTGTTTCAAGCAGAACACGCGGTCGGAGCGCACGGCGTGTCCCGGGTCCTGTGCAGGTTGGTGATGAGGCGGAAGGCGCGGCCGGCAGATGCGGAGCGGGGCTGTACTGCACGCCTGGGAGCACTGGCTGACAGCCCAAGGAACACCTCACATGGCCTGTCAGGCATGAGAAACAACATCAGTACCACGTGTGAGCACACACAGAAACTTCTGCCTGCTCTGGGTTCAGGACTGAGACATCATCTTACAAAACCCCTCTATTTAAAAAAATTTACATGTATTGGCCTGAGACTCAGCAGATAACTGAGGCAAATATTTAAAAGAAATCTAAGTTGACAATACTGCAGTGTTTAAAGTCCTTGTTGAAGTGGTTGCCTATTCAGTGCAGGTTAATGTAATGCCTAAGGTGTTAGCTGTGTGGCTCCTGATCCTTGTGCACTGGTGTCCGTAGCTCCTGAAAGTGGAGCTGTGGGCACCAGGGCACAAGGACATATGGACATCTTTGCAAGAACCAGCTTTGATCTTGCAAGCTGATGATGGCTTAAAACTAATTGGCTCAAATAAATGCAAGCTGGTTCCATCTGGATAGCAACACAGATCTGCAGAACCATCATACCTGTGGCAGTGCCTGACAGAAATTTTCTACTACCTATGATATCCTGGATTCTGGCCTTCCTGTTGTATCAGTCTAGCTCCCAAATAGATACCTAGAGAAAAATGTAGACAAAAACCTCCCCAGCCCCTTTGCTCTAACAGAACTTTTCACTTGCTTTACTTTGTTTACAGTGCCTATGCAAGTATGTAAATATGTCTCATACCTGTGGTCTGCCAGTGAAACTTGCTGCAAATAGAAAAAAAAAAATTATAAATTTACATACTTCTGCATCTTGACAGTTTAAAAACAAAGTTATTATCAGGAAAACGCATACTACAGAAGAAAACTTTAAAAGACTATACGTTTAACTAGAAATGTGTTGTAATGATTTAATTCTTCATAAACTTACTTTTAACAAATGTATAGCATTATGATTATATAGTTAATGTGAATTGTTTCATTTTCACCATCTGTAGCCATATCTAAACCACTGAGTGATGTATTACAGTATCATCTGTTTAAAATGCTCTGTTCTGAACATCACTCTGATGCACAGACAAGACTTCTGCAGTGTTGTACACCTGCCTACTTCTGAGGACCAATTCCATAAATAAGGAAGAAAAAAGGGGCATTACATCCATGATTAGTGGATCTGAAGGACAAAAAAACCAACAAAACAACAAAATCCACCATTGTAAGTATTGCTGGCCTTAATATATGAATAATTGCTTCATAAAGGATATTTGATATAAATAGAAAGATGGATTTCAAGATTTTAACCTGAAACCCATGAAAAAAAAAAATAAGCAAGACTACCATCTCTGTCAGTCAAAATGGGATAAAAATTATCTGCATATGGCTCAGATGCTAGTATCTCCTTGATAGAGCCTGTGACCATGGCAGAAGAGACAAGTAAAGATGAGGTTGTGAAGGAAGTTTTTTTACTTTCTGGTTTGGCTTTATTATTTTTTAACAATTGGATGTTGCACATGAAGGCAGTTTTGATAAAATTGAGCTTGGGTATAACAAAGAGTCTAAGGATGTAATTTTTTAAGGTTAGGAATACTGTGATGCCTAGAGAGTCTGTGGAATCTACATAATTTAAAGTCTTACAGAAGAGATTTGACAATTGTCCACCCAGGAACATAGATCCCTCTCAAATGGCCACAGGAAAAGATGGTGGACTTGGATAGTCTGTCACAGTTTTCCCTGGAAAAATTCAGAGTCCAATGCACTTTTTTGGGAAGGCCAGACTAATAATCCTCATTCCAGGCTTCTAAAGCATTTAAGATATGAATCTAACATTTTAAAAAAATTTACTCCCAAGTAAAAGACATAGAATAACTGAGTGAGAGCAAATGTAAGTAGTACCTACTAACTGGGGCAAGGTTGTTTAGGCTGACAATGGGGAAAAATCACATGAAATTTGGAACTATGCCTTCTTTTAAATGTAAATGCTCTACTAGACAATATGAAGGGTCCATGGTTTTCACTTGCAGTATTCTCCTGTCTCATTCAGTGTGTTTGTTCATGGAATCAGAGATTTTTTTTTTGTGTTTTTCAGCCCAGGAGAACAGCCATCATTACCAGCCTTGTCCTGACACAATGCAATTTGCTTTAAATTCATTTGGGCCAAATGACATGTATAATCATGTAGCAAGACAGTGAAACTTTCAAAACCAAGAACAAATGCTTGAGTTGCATTTTATACTGATTTGTATACACCTTAAAGTGCGCTGAGCAGCTCCACTAGCTGTTGACCTCAAATGAGATGCTCCTTAGAATCAACTCCTTAATTTGCAGAACAAGGGGATCTGAATTGTTGAACCCATCAAGAATCAAAAAGGACAGCTAAAACAAGACATTTTTTGCTAGAACCTAATTTGCTTTTTCAAAGCACCCAAGGTGCATCTTCTGTGATGCAGCAATGTGTGTTCAAGAGATAAAAGGGGGATTTTAACAAGGTTCATAGAGTTTACAAAATAGCATAGTCTTGATGCTTCCTGGGCGTAAACAGCCACTCTCTGACTTCTGCCTTTTAAAACTGATCATTATTATTACATTTCATTTGAAACTTTCAACAGTTTTGAGAATATATAAAAGTTTTCCCTACTGTTTTTCTAAGGCAAAAGAGCTGAAATATATGTATAGAGAGACATGTATATGTATAAATGTATTTTACAAAACCCACCATAATACATGAGACAGCTTCTCACTTTTGTAAGTGCAGTGACACTGGAAGGAGGATCAGTGGAAATGTATGTCAGCTGATACAGGACATGCATAAGAACAAGCTGGTTTTCCTTTTGATCTCTCTTGAATAGACACTGAATAAAATATCATCTTCCAATGCATTTAAGCAGAGAAAGGTGTTATATGCTGCATTCACAGATTTCCTCTGGTTTATTTAATAACTAGTTCAGTAATTAGTCTAAGGACTAATTGTCTGACTTTTTCAAACTTTATTACAAAAACTGCATTCAGAAATTATGAATCTACATTTACTTAAGTTCTGCAAAAGGTTTTTATCAGCAGGTAGTGAGATTTTAGATGTCTCTCCCCTTATTTGGGCACTGCTGAAAATTCCACATTGAGCTACATGCTTTTCTTATAGTGAATTGCTTCCACTTAAAACTAGAACATTTATCTACCTTCACAAATAGTATCTGTGGAGGAATTTTAAGGGACAGAACTATGTAGCTTGCGTATCTACACACAAGAAATCTCCTCAGAGATATTCCTTTTCCTAGTCAATACCACAATAATGATTTTTTTTTCAAAAGACCTTAAATTCAATATGATTCTCAGAGACATATTTTGTTAAACTTACAGCAGCAAGCTGGAAATGTGTTGTTGATTTGCTCCATAACATCTGTTAGATCTGTATTGGTATCATGAGGTGGAACTAACAAGTCATCTGCAGATAAAACAACCAAAAAATCATTTTTTGTAACAAGAGGAGGAAAAAAAAAAAGGCAACAACATTCTAAAAGGCATTCTTAGCCAACATTCCAGTTAATTACTCCTTTATATTTCAAAGGAAAACAGTACCTGAAACCTTTGTAATGTGCGGGAACTATCATCGATAATTGCCAGCCTTGGGAGAGGACATGAAAGTTACATTATTGATTTGCAGTCAAACTCATTTCTCTTTCATTAAAACTTAACCATTGCATCCAGGATTTAACTAGAAGTTGCCAGCAAGGAACAGTATATAAACATTTACAGTTAAAATGAATAAAATTACAATATGAGGGAATTAAACTCAGTAGCTACTCTATTAAAATTCTGTTCCAATTGCAGATGATTTGTCACGTAACTTTCAGAGTGAATACACCACATTTTCTCTGAAAAAAATCCCAACATTTATCTTTTAGATGGTCTTTATTCAATATGTACCAGCCATTTCAGTAGTGCTAAAATCCCCCTTGTCATCTCTTTGAAAAATGGTGCTTAAAATTAGCCAAGAGAATGGTTAGGGAACGTAACTGGCTGTGTTGTTGGCAGTTTTATTGGACAGCATCTTTCATACTGCATAAAATCAGACTCAAGTTCCATGTTTTTCCAGATAAAGTAAAAACATACGTTAACGCTGAATGAAAAATGTTCAGTATGCAAGATAATATTTTTCCTGTTTTCTATAGAAACAAAGTAATATTTAATCTATAACACAAGGCTCAAAAACAGAAACAGGAGGAACTTCTACAAAAGATAATGTGAGGAAAATATTTTCTCTTTTCCCCTACTTTTGTCTATGCAATGGTCTGTAGTTATTTCTGCTAACTCATGGTGAAATTAATGAGTTCTGATACTGGAGAATTTAAAATCCCTTTATGTGCAGAGCCTATACCCATAAATATTGAATTATTCCTAAATATGTGAGCCTTTTGGGAGTGGGAGCATCAAAATACCAGGATAAGCAGAGATTACTCAAGAATTTTTAAAGCAGACAGAAAGTGTAGATTACATGATTTGGACATAGGTCCTGTATCTAACAGATTACTTGGGTCTGTGTGTGTACTGTAGGACAAACAGCTCGTGGCCACTTCAGTCCAATGAAGTCTGGTTCCCCTTTCAGTGAGGATGGATTTTCCCAGAAAACTCACTTAGTAAGAACAGCTGGAACCAAGGAGTCTATCGACAAAAGTCTGTAATTCAGAGTCACGTGGATTCTTAGGATACTGCAGCTCTTCACAAGTATGAGGAAGCAACACCTCCAGCTGCACTGAGCAGAAGCATCGCAAAGATCCGCTCCTTTTGATTTACAAGTCTGTCCAGAAGGTGCCAACAAACCTATCCAGTAGTCACCTCTGGCCTCATCAGTACGTTATCTGATCAGAGCACTCACCTGTCTGATGGAACTGTGAGCTTGTGTCCTGCTCCAGCGGGAAGCCCAGAGCAGAGCGCTGGGGCGAAGCACAGGGGGAGGCGCCATTGACCCGGGAGTCTGACTCGGGCTATGGTGAACACAGGAAGACACAAATCTCTGTTACATGTAGCCACATAATTTAATTGTAAGCTTATATACAGCCATGTTACTCCTTTCCTTTTTACATGCTCTTTCTTGTTTTTTTCTCCAAACTATTGAAAGTTGTCTTAGATCTATACAACTGGTGAGGGGTAAAAAAACAACCAATCCAAGAACTTGTTGAAAGAAAATTTAGACTAAGAACAGCTCCTACAAGATTCCAGTTGACGGTCTTGTTAAAAACAATGTTCTTTTGCGTCACAAAACCACAACGTAATGTACAACACACACAGTATGCCAAGGTTCCCAGTCCAGCTCTGCAGAAAGACTACACAATGGGAACACTTGGGTTATATTTATTTGCATAGGTATATACACACATATACACACACAAACAGGACATTCAGCAAGGGGCCCATAAAAAGCTTTACAAGGATGACTAAGCATGCTTAGAAACAGCTGTTCAATCATGATCAGATCCGTAGAACTCCAGAATCAAATGAAGACTAAAGACAGATTCAAAACAACTTCATTAAATCTAAAAAGTGGTAGCCAGCCATCACTCCTGCTGATGCTGCTTCTCAGCCTTGTGGAAGACACCAAACTTGCAGGATTTTGTACTACATGAACTCTTGAAAATTATGAGCAATAGCTTATATACTTTGAAAAGAAGCTTTTCTGGCCTCTTAAACTCACTTGAAGAATCATGGAAATAGATATTACATTTAGCTGTAGACATGTGTGTGTTTGAAGTTACATTTAAATATATATACATGGACAGAAAATATGAAAAGGCCACAGCAGCTCAGGAATATTGGAAGGGACCTCATTTTCCCCTTCATTTCCTTCCTTTCTTATTTTAAAAATTCCTTCAGGAATGGTACTGATAACAAAGTATTTGAGCTCCAGAAGTGATTGTTCTGAAAAAAAACATAAATAAGTGCAATAATATTTACATCTGAGATAGATGTAGCTGAAATTGTTGCTTATCACTTATCTTTTTGATTGCAAATAATGAGATTCTGAACAGCTTAAGGAGCAGGTTATTTAAGTAAATATATCAAAAGCAAATACTGAAGTAATACAAAAGATCATTGCTTTTAAGATCTTTTTGAAACTGAGCAAGTACCTAGAACAAGTACCTATGAGACTTGATGCAGAGTTAGAATACAGAATGGCTGTTAATTTGTGCACAAGTTTGCTCCTTGGCACTTCACAGCCTTAACTGAAATACACAGTTTCTTGAAATAGCTTCCAACCTAACAAAAATAGTCTTCAGTAAAACTCCTCTAAATCTTATCTCTTTCAGCATGACAATACTAAAGGCCAGCTTTGACTAAAAGAATAAATCAAGAAATTTTAGTCTGCATAGAAGACAAAGAAAAATGGAAATGTTTTCAAGCCAGAGAAGGATTTCACTCTCAAGGCACTTCTGTGCACAGTGAATTACTATTAGGTAGTTAAGTAATTTGCTGCTCAGTACCAGGCTTCAATCCAGCTAAAGAGTCCAAGTAAAATGAGTGTGGTGATTTTAAATCAGAGAAGCCTGGGATAACTTAACCTAGGCAATTCTGTATTGCCAGGAGCTACTGTCTGAAATGTTAAAGCTGTAATGGTAAAGAGAGGAAGCAAATTTGTCACAGGTGAAGAGTCCCTTCTATACAGAACAATAAATCTAACTCCAGCAGTGAAGTCACTGCTTGCCCACCCCACAAACAGATGAACAGAGAGAATGTGAATCATCCAAAATGCAAACTTGCACCTGGAGTAAATCTCTGTGCTGGCCCTGTTCAAGCAACAACTATGAATAAATTGTGCACAGGTGAATGAGGGTGAATGAGAAGATCTGTGCTGTATACACAAAACTGCAGCACAGCAACACATAGGCTCAGTCAAGGATAGTGAGGCACTGCAAAGTCAACAGTTCATGTTGATAGACAGAAACTAAATGCCTACAAACTCAGGTGATGAGTTAGTCGAGGTACCACTTAGTAGCTCTATTGTAAGTGATAAAAGAGTACTGCAGAGCACAAGGATTGTCAGTGGATATGCTGAGAGAAAACAAAACATACTTTGGAAAACCTTAATTGTAAGGAAAATCTTACATTTATGTGCCATATGCTGCTGCAGCAGTCAGAATGAAATATTGCAGCTGGATTTAAAAACTGTCAAAACCCACAACACTTTCATCTAATCAGATGGCAATGCCTGATTACTTCATTTTCATTTAAATATCCTGATATAGTTCCAGTGCATAGTTCCAGTGACTGCAATAAAAAGAAAAGCCTAAACAAACACAACTCTTCTTTCAAATTAAGGAAATATGATAAGCAGCTGAGGAGTGGGGTTTGGAGCAGAAAGTGAAGGTTCGTGGTAGTGATATAATTGCCTTGATATAATGGCATGTATTTACATTATTTAACAATTTAACTGTTGGAGAACTTAAGAAAAATAACAGTAGAAAATCACATTCTATTTGAGTCCAATTATATAACACTTACAGAATATGAGCACTTCCATCCTAACCCACTTCAGGCATCATGAAGTTCATGCATTCTTATTCAAAACAACTCAGCAGATAGCCCTTAAGCCAGAAACCAAAACCAAATAGCTCTAGATGTTATTATACACCTGCTGCTTCTTGAAAGAAATAAAAGCAGGGATACTGAGCATGACTCTATAGGGATAAGGGAGAGGTTTCCAACTCCAGTCTCAGGGAGTTTTCAAACTTCTTTTTAGGTAAAACCAAGCAAAGATATGAAGAGAAAAATATTCCTTCTCCGGGAAATGATAAAATTGTGGTTTTGTTTTTGTATTACAGCACTTTTTAAAACATTTCAAAGGAGATACTTATTTCTACCAGTTTTAATCTATAGTGCCTTATTTCACTATGCCTCCTGCTGGTGTCTTTTCCAAAGAAGAGCCTGAAGTGCTCTGTGGTTTAATGGACAGCTAAGACATACCTGCTCTTTCCTTGACTTCTGCTGCTTTTTGTAAAAACCAAAGTAAACCTCAGTGTCCCCAGTCTAAATCACAAGAAACCTCAAAAATGGCAATGTTACTACCACATTCATTACAGATTTTTCTTCTTATTCCAAAATTTTTTCTCCCAGCTATGAAAGAAACTAACTCTCCTGTGCTTTATCTTCTGATAAAGCTCTTGTGCTTTCAGCTGGAGAGGGAGTTGCAGCCTCTATTTACTCTCTGTCTGATCCCACAGCTGTTGACAGATGATTTTAGCTCCCTCTAACTTCAATATCAAATCCAATATGAAACCTCTATTCAGCAGATCAGAGAAAACAGAGAAAAATCCAAACAGAGTTTAAATACCCTTCATAATAGGTCTCACTTTGACTTTGCAAAAGCAGTATCTATAAAGGCTGAAAAAAGAAAAATGAGAATGGCTTCTTTATTTTTCTCTGTCTGATTAACATGTTGGTATCAAAGCTGTCACATGCCAGTTCTGTTTCACCTTCCTCTTTGGCAGCCTAATCAATCAGGCAGACAAAAATGACGACATTCTGTGACAGCTACCAATCCTTTGGGCTTGCTAAAGTAAAAATAGTATGGTAACCTCAGAATTGTGACCTGAAGTAGACAAATGACCAGTGAGGATGCATGCATATTTCTGCTAAAGGTGGTCTCTAAGGAATGGCCTAGAATGCTCTCATCTAGATTAAGCAGTTACTACATGAAAGATTCTAAATTTCATTAACTCTCCACCTCAATATCTGTGTGTAGAGAGACTCACACCAATCTTTTGGAGAAAAAAAAAGTTCCAGTATTTTATACTCAGTGGTATAAAATACCAGCCAGGAGGCTAATGGAGAAGAGGAATGGGGAGACTTGCTGTTGATAGAATAGACAAACAGATAGCATGAAATGCCAGCCACGGCAAAGATATTGCTGAAGGACAGTTGTGTCCTTTAATGCTAGTAATTATATTGTTATATATTTTGAGATTGAGACTTATAAGTAAATCATCCATCTCATTAATAAAAAAAGGTATTCCTTTTACCCCCTAAAAATAACTGGGACAGGCAGTAAAAGCAAAAGAAACAAATAAATATAAATAGGTTTCCAATAAAGTCCTTCCCCAAGCAGTGAAAGAGATAAAGGCTTTCCTAAACGGTAGTGGCCAAGCTGACAGAACAAAAAACATGCTGAAGGGTGGTCATTTTTTTCAGAAAGAGGGCAGTAATGGAAATCAGCGCTGCTTCATAATTCTATCAATGTCAAAATAAATTTCAAAGAACAGTACTAAAAATTTAAATTATTTATAATTTATGAATCCCCATCAGGGGAGTAACCTCAACATTCTCCAAATAGCTAGTGGAACATCTGGTAAATTAAGTAACGATATGTATAGAAAGGCATACTGAAAAGCCACAGATGTGTTATAAAAGAAGTAATGTAGATCTTCTCATATACTTGACTCTGTATGAGCCACTTTATTAAATAACAGAGTAGAAACAAAGACCTTAGGAAATAATACTTGAAACAATCAGAAGAATGGCATGACTCCCATAGAGACAGGACAATGTGGACAGAAAGCAGAGGAGCAACAGTACACAGTAAAAAAGTTGTAAACAGTCAGAAATATTGAAAAGTGCCACCTCTATTCTGCTTTACCCTATCTGAACCCAAAAGCTGCAGAATACCTGGAAAATTCCAAAGGCAGAAAATATAAGAAAGAATTACTGTCTCTTCTCCCATCCATTTTATCACAATAAAAACATAAACCCTAAAGGTGTTACCCAGAATGGTATAAGAATTCCAAAAATATTACAAAATTGTGAGCTCATCCTCAGCTACATTAGGGGGGAAAAAAAGGTGTTTTAAGGGGTGAGCAAGTTTCTGCTCTAAGCACTAAGCTGCAAGGGACCGTGGGTTTGGCAGAACATCTGTGTTCTACTAACAATGTTTATTTGCAGATTTTAAACCCTTCTCTAGAAAGACCAAGTATTGGCCACATATCCCAAAATCATTACTTTATAAATTATCAATAACAGTGCACCAGTTTCGACCTTCCCTATGAAATATTACAATTACTCAAATATTGATTAAAATAATAAAATAACAGTAGCAACAAAAAAATTTACTCTAGATTTTTAGAGGGGTAGGGAAGTCATTGGAACAGATGCATCTAAATCCTATTGAGCCTATAAAAAATTACAAAGCCAGCCAGTGAAACAAACAGCAAATACCTTAATCCCTGTAATGACAGTATGATTTACAGCAGGAACTTAGGCCATTTTAATACCTGGTTTATGTAGCCAGTTTCTTGGTTTAGTTAAATACCCTACTACACCTGACCCATGGAAGGCAGGAAATACTTGCCTTACTGTACTCTGACCCAAACATAATGATTAATTAGAAGAAAACATTCATGCAGTGTGGCAGCAGCTCTCTGGCCACAGAGAGCAATGCACAACTTTCCTAGGCATTGTCCTGGGGAAGGCTGTGAGAAGATCAGAGAAAGAATGAGAAACAATTCTTATCTTCACTTGCTGCACCTGTTGTTGTGAACATGTGGAATGTGTCATGGAGGTTTGTTTACCAAAGGGTGATTTCTTAATTGGTCAATGGTGATGGTGTTTGGATTGATTGACCAATTAGGTAAAATTGTATCAGACTGTCTGTAAGGGGGATGGGTTTCTTAATAAGTATAGTGTAATAAAGTGATTGATCAGCCTGCTGGAATCATGGAGTCACTGCTAATTATTACCCGGCTGGGGGTCTGTGGTGACAATACAAATTTATCTTCATTACTCAAGCTTCCACACATGAAGTACGAACTACCATCTCTAACAACACCTATGTTGCTCCTGTTATTATGGTGCTATGGTATATGTTGCTCCTGTTATTTTTATAAGCCAGGTGTGCACATGCTGATTCCCAAAGCAATCAGCAATCCTTTTGCCAACAAGGAAACCCTACGATCTCCAGCTACCAATACTCGTTAAAAGTCTCTTACCTCCAGCATTTACTTTTGTGCAAGACCACCTTGCTGTAGGTTATTGGTCTAAATGTGCCACTCAAGAGGAACTGGATTTTTAATGTAATTAATTGCTCCTTTGTATTTCAGACATATCTTTGGCCATTTGTCTCTGGCATGCTAAGAGAGGTCTGAATCACTAACTGTGACAACAAATGAACATTTACTTATTTAAGGAAAGCATCTGGTAAAAGAAGTCAAACATGGGATGTAGCTGGCATCACTACTTGGAGTAGGGTATATATTCTCTTTCCATGATTTTTAATGAATGAAAAGCTATTGCTCTTGCTTGTGTGATTTTCAGTGTTTCCTAAGTTCCCATGATCACTCCAGCACTTGCAATCATGTTCTGCTCATTTGATATTAGCCATGGTTTATACTAGATGGTAAGAAAAAAAATCTCATTAGAAATGACTGATTCCAGCAGACCAAGAGTACATGGTGAAAATATCTGCAGTAAAATGTCAATGCCTTTGCTCCACCAAGAAATCCATTGTGCAGCAGCAATATGGGGTAAAGTGTACAAGTACCTGCTCGAGCAGCTGCCGTAGCCTGTGAAGCTGAGATTCCAATTGTTTATTGTGATCTTCCAATATTTGCATCCTTGCTTCCAGGCGACCTTTATGCTGCCTCAGGAGTTTAGCTTCAGCAATGAGCTCGGCATCTTCAGAAGCATGCTGAGGTGACACAATAGAATCAGGAGGTGACGCAAGAGGGTTTATTCCTCTCCGAAGATGTTGCTCCTTTAGTTGCTCATATTCTATCTGCAGACTCCTGGGATATTGAAAAGTGGAGGAGAATGATGACTTGATCAAGTAAATGAAAACACTTCTTAGATTAAACAATGCTAGCATCTCGAACTAACAACACAAATAGCTCAAAGACAATGTCTTGACTTGTGTTTTACAGGGGATTGAATAAAAGGCAGTGAAGTAAAAGTGAAACTAATTTATTTCTTCACAGACACCTCTCTCTTCTATCTAACAGTGCCAACCTATGCACAACAAATGCCTTGATTGTGGGTTGTTTTTATTTTTTTGCTAAAATCATGACTTCTAGGTCCTTCTAATCTTCAACATAGAACAGGCATGGCTCAAACTACAACAAAATGACAAATCAGACATCAGGGGATGATTATGAGACCTTTGCTCTTCCTCAAGGTCAGCAATGATACGCTCCAACTCTCCCCGCTCTTCCTTCTCCACTGACTTGAGTATCTGAGCAGGACTCTGTGGCTGACTCACAGGTGACTCTCCTCCCAGCGTCTGACAGTACTGCTGGATAAGGGCATGTTCATCCTCTCTGAAACAATAAAACAAAACAGGTAAAGACAGAGTAGTAAAGCATTTATTATGTGAGCAAACATCTCTATCAAGCTGAGGGATTTTGTTTGTTTATGGAAAGAGACTAAGCCAGACAAAATTAAGCCTGGAAAACATACTGAAAGGAAACCATATAAACATACAATGCACAAGTTAAAAAGATTCATCTGTAGTAAAGGATCAGTTTAGTTTAATCTATGCATAAAGAACAAATGTTGCTAGTGGTTTGAAAAGAAAGATTGAAAACAAGAATCAGTGGCTTGAAAAGAAACAGTGAAAACAAGAATCAGTAATCAAAGATGACTGTATGAAATGCCTTAAAAATAAATAAAACAAACATCTTCTAGATACATTTTTTAACAATATGTGACATTTTTCAAATGTTTAGGAGATAATTTTGGTTTGCTCAATTTATCTAATAAGATTAGAAAACAAAAAGTTCCATTAAAATGAAAGAAAAAACATTCCAGTTTTCTCCCCCTATTTTGATATACACATAAAAGACCTTGAAATTCTGTATTGGTAGTAGGTTTCCTTCTTAGAGATTCAGGAACAGAAATGAACTATAGCACTGTCCTCCTCCTGACTCACATGAAATTACCTTCTGGTAAGGAGATAGAAAAGTCCTGACACTTTCAATTATGCTTTAATACTCAAGTGAATTTGGTCTTGTATAGATGTGCCTTACTTTCCAAGTTGCTGGCTTTTCTCCATAAATAAAGTCAGATGTATAAAAAGTAAAAGATACCATATCCTAAAACCAGTTTACTTGCTTGGTCACTCAAGGAGAATGAACCAACAACAGAAAAACATATACTATTCATTTTTAAGAGAGAAAATGCTGCAGCAGTAAAAATTATGAAGAAAACCCTCCTTAAATTATTTCCTTTAATTAACTAAAAACTAAATACTGCACACCTTATGATGCCATGAATTATTGGTACAACCTTTACCCTAAGGCTCTCCTACAGACTAAACCACGGTTATAACAGTGTGACACACACATGGGCAGTATATACACACATATTCAGATATTGTTTAGAAAAGAGACTTTTCCACATTAAAAATATTTTGTGTGCTTTTTCCCTTCTATTGTTGGAAAGTAGCAGCTGCAAATTCTGCTATCCACCAGTTATGGAACGAAAAATATTCTCAAGGACTGCCTTTGAAAGCACATGCAAAAAATCCAAAGTTCATTATATGCAAAGTATTTATTTTCCAAATAAAAGTGTAATGGAGATTTTCAGGAGGCGCTAAAAAATTTCCTGTCAGTCACTTTAACATCTTTCATCACAGAATTTCCAAATGTACTGTCTCATTTGAATGAATACTAAAATCAGTTATTTAGAAAAGTATACCCTGGAAGAAAAAGCAGTTACTTCTGTGGTGATAAATAGTCTATAAATAAATGCATGTACAAGTGAAACTCATTAAGTGTCTTATGGGACATGCATATATGGATTAGGGCATACTTCAGAAATAAGTTCAAACTCTTGGGACAAAAGGAGAAAATGGTCATGACAGTTGCATAAATACTGTTTGTGAAATGAAAAACCTTACTTTATACTGTTAAACTATTGTTAGCTCAGTATATCAATGCTAATTTAATAGCATCCTCAGTATTAGAAACAAGACAAAATAGCCAAAGATTAAATAAATCCTGATTCGTGATGTGTCTCTCTTGGAAAAGTACTTCTATCACTTAGCAAAATTATTTGTTCTTTGTAATACTGCCTAAGACATAATTTGTACTGAATACTAATCTCATGGTAGAACAGCACCAAATAATTTCTTCTCAAGGATAACTATTCACTATCTACCCAAAGCTATCATGTGAACTTTCACTTTCTAATCCATCATCAAAACTTGAAAATTTAGACATCAAATAAATATACATCAAGTAACACTCTGCCTGCTGAAAAATATCCAAACAAGAAAAAATATAGCTTATGACAGTTCTATCCACTGGATGAAAAACCTAATTATTGAGTTTTGCTTTTAAAAATGAGTAGAAAGTTTAAAGAAATAATGTACATTCACGTATTTCTTAGGTGTCTTAGCTGTTGTCAGTACTACATTCATGAGAAGAAATGACAACATGGATCTTCCCTGCAAATGGATAAATATAATGAATTTTTCATTAATACAAATATATAGAGAGCTAAATGTAATTGGGGTTGCATGTGCATTTAAGTCCTTTAAAAAAATAGTGACATCCAAGAGTGCTAGCTGAAAAAGAAACTGAAAGAAACAGATAAGTGTCCCTTTCCCCCATTATCTACCAAAAAAACCAACTAAAAAAAAAAACCTTTAACTGGTTTATCTTTTTCACTACTTGAGTGATCGCAGAGAAATTCATAATCACAATTGTTTTTCATTATTACTTCATGTCTACTTAAAATTAAAACAAAGGCTAGTGCAGTTAATGGAGTTTGGATCAGGTCCCAGTATGATAATTAAAACCTCATTGTATTTCTATACCCTTTAGTCATCCTGACAAAAATAAATAAATACTTCTAACAAAATTCTTGCCAAAGTGCTGTAACCCCTCTGGGAGCTTCAAACAAAATGTTCAGAGTACCCTGTGACTGAAATGGCCACAACGAGCCAAGAGTGACGGCAATTCAATGTCACACCTTGGGTAAGCACAAAAACAGAGTTAAAGCAGGCAGGTGAGAGAACACAGCTTTATCATCCTGGCTTCAAAACACTGTTTGCACGTGAATTTCAGTGATCCTATGTGACTACACATATAGCCTTCTTTTCTGCAAGGGTGTTGATGATGTCAGGAAATGTTCACTTGATCTAGTTTAGTCTGGTTATTTTTATTAGGCATCAAAAAGCTGCTGTCTATGTTTTGAAATAGTGAAATAGTTTATAAACAAAATTTAGGACACCTAAACTGGATCTTTTTTAAATTAAGGCTCTGTAAAGCTGGATTTATTACATTTATCGGAATTTGTTAAACCTGAGAATCTGTCAAGATTTTGCATTAGGTGTAACCTCAATTTTTCATGAAATATATAAAGGCTTTAAAAAAAGAGTTTGCACAGTAAATGTTTACATACGTCTGACTGTATTGTGATCCAGTAGATGAGATCAACACAGCCAAATACAGGTCATTTTATATTTTGGTCTCAAAGTTATTCAGTCTAGAAAAAACTTCATTTCCCTTCTCTCCCACTGGTTCAGAGCCTCAGAAAGCCTACTGGAGAGGCTGTGAATATTGATTGCTCTTTTTTTAGGCATCACACGTTGCAGCTGACAGCATGCTTTTCTCACAGGCACTTGATAAAGGAAGTCTTCCGAAGCAAAACTGTATTTTTACCGTGTGTTCTAGCTTTACTCTGTCTTGCAAAATTACTAGGTTGAAAAAACACAGCCTCCAACCTGCACCAACAAACCTCATGACTTTAATTAGGATAGATTCATTAGCAGCACAGGAGTCCCAGGACAGGGCTTCAAATGACCTACAACATAAGGTCATTGTTCTACACCAGGCATATTCTTTCACTTTGAGAATCTGGGACATTATTATGTAGAAGTGGTAGGAGATGGTGATCAGCAATCAAAATAAAAGCATCATGTAAAATGTAATTGTTCATTCTTTCTTGGTGGTTATTATATTGAATACCCTGTGTGCTTTGAGGAACAACGAGAAGTACACAAAGTCCTTTGACAGCAGGGGCTGCAGTTCCTATTCTGAATTTCACCATAGCAAAAAGTAGCAAATAAGACATCCCAGAAGGTCAGACTTGAAAGAAGTACATCTCAGAGGAAAAGAACACCACAACAAAGAAGTTCAAGGAAAACAGCCTTTGAAGGACCATATTCTCTTTGTGGACATATGTTTTCAAGATGTCTATTCCAAAACAAGCATTGTGCATAGACGAAGCAAGAGGAAAATAAAGCTGGATATAACCTCTCATTTATTTGACTATGCTGTAGAAAGAAAATATAGATTTCTTCACCATCACTTTTCATCAGTGCATTATTTTATCTGATTAAGTAAACTTCTAAATTTCATTTAAGATAGGAAGATGTGGCTATTTGTGAACTTACTTCATTGACAATTTTCATTTTTGCTGTAGATCTCATACTAAATACCATGTGTTCTAGTCCAAATAAAGTATACCTTGACCTACTGATGCTATGAGACATACTAGAATTAGGATGCAAAAGGTACTCAAAAATTCTGTATCTAATTTACTTGGTCTTCTCCTAATTTTACCATGCCATGAAACAAATGTCTCCCTGTGACAAGATATTTTTTAACCCCTTATATCATGTCACAGTATTCAGTTACTACATACTGAGGCTCCAGTCTGACTTACACCACATTAAGTAGCAGTGCCAGGTAAAAATATCAGTGACATCCACTTCTGAACCTGTTCCTACTTCTGAACCTCAGTACAGAGTTCCATAACAAATAAAATTTCTGGTATGTTTCAACTCTGCCTTAAGATGAGTGTGAAATAGCATCAACAATGCCCAAGACATGAAGATAACTGGGAGTAAAGGCATGAATCAGAAAATACCTATTAAGCATCTACATTTATTCTGAAAATATGTATACTATGCCCACTGCAATTCACTTCAGTATGGGCTGGTTAGGATAGCTCATACCTTACAGGACTACTCTAACAATTTTTATTTTCATTCTACTACACCATGATTTATCAAATTGTGAGGCATAGCTTTCTGTTAGGAACACTACTTATCATTCTTTGTTATAAAGACTTAATTTTTTCCTTATGCTCATTTTAATTTGTGAATAGGTAAGTCTGATTTAAAGACAGAGATGCTTCTGCATGAGTTAAAGCCAAATAAAATCCATCACAACATTCTAGCCTAAACATTTGGAGCTGTCTAATGTCAGAAGATGAAATGAAGAGAAAACATTTCTACTCAGTGTATTTGTAGCAGAAAATTCATGCATGAGTGAGAGCATTAGAATATTTTAAAAGAAGCTGGACATACTACAGTAGAGACCGTGCCTTTTTTCTTTTTTTTTTTTTTTTGCTATCTACAACTATTTTTCTGATTAAGGAAAATGCATTTTTAATGCATTTTCTTTAGAAAAGGGGAGGGTTGGAAAAGCTTAGTCAGAGAGATAAAAGTCACAATGACATTCAAGAAAACAGTCTAGTTAAAACCCAAGAATTATCTTTGATGAGAGCTTTCTTAATCAAATGGCATATTGCAAAACATTCCTGAAAATAAACTCATTATGTTCAACTAAGAGCAGAAGTTCTCTTATTCAAATGTAGATGACTTCTTACACATAATCTCTGAAGCATGAAGAAAGTTAAAAGTATTGTGAAACTTGACAAGACCAAAGAAGTAACTTTCAAAATCGAGTCCTACACTGCCCCTGTTCTATATTCACAGTAAACTGAAGGACTCTTCAACACCAATAAAAATAAGATAATGAAGCAGAAATCCAATTATGAGAAGTAAAGAATTTGATTTCCAAATTAGTAATTGTTGAAATAATACTGTATTAAAAAAAAAGTCTGGCTCAGAGCTCTACATCTGCACTGAAAAAACATGTATTCAAATTTCAAATTGCTCCTTTGAATTCTATCCATTAGAATGGTTACACCATCCCTATTTCTATGTTAAATGGAATTAAAAAAAATAAGATTAGGTTTGAACTATAATCCTAAACTCACAGTGTTTCAGCAATTTGTGATCCAAACTGGGATACAAACTTCACAGCTCTGTAGTTCCCTGCAAAAACCTCCCCATCAAGAAGGGCTGTCAAGCACTGTAACAGGCAGCCCAGGGCAGTGGTGATGCCTCACCATCATTGGAGGCATTTAAGAGAGGTAGATGTGGGCACATGGGAACATGATTTAGTGGTGAACTTGGACAGTTGGATTAATGACCTAAATGATTCTATGAATATCGTTTAAACCACAGGCCTTCAGAATTTTGAGTACTTCAGTACTTATGCCTTAATGAGAGTATGCATTGTAATCTGCAAATAAAACAGAAGGTGCCATTGTGTACAAGGTTACTTTATTGCCCATATTTTGTTTGTGTAACAGTCCCTTGACTGAGACCTAAACTCAGAGGTACCTCTCACTCGGTACACAAGTCTTGATTATTTTTCTAAGGAAAAGGAATTCAGGGAAATTGCTTTAAAATCAACAGCTGATTTGCCAGTAAAAATCAAGCATACACCCTGCCTTTCACCATTGGGATGGATGGTTGTTTTGTCTTTGTATATGAGTAGGCTCATTAATTTCAAAATACACAACTCAAGTGTTTGAGCATTTAGCAGCCTTCAAGTTTGCAGCTCTCCTGCCAAATAACAGTATGTTTGCTCTTCTTTTGTGGAAGGGAAATCAAAAGGGAATATTTTGGCTGCATTTCTCTCACTGGTGTGTGCCAATGACAGAAACACATTAAAACAGTTTGCATGAAAAATTTTTATTTAGTATGTAAATAGAGTTAATTAATCAGGAAAGAGGCAACGTTTAAAGGGGGTCACATGTGCTTCTTTCAAGCAAAGTATTTTAAATCTCAAATTGTTAGTACACTACTAGTGTACTACCTATCTATAAATATATAGAACAATTTCATAATTAAATTTTAAAACAGTAAATGAAAGTATTACTGAGACCAACAGTATTTTTTAATTAAAGCTGAACAAGACCATTTCAGTTTTCCTCTTTAAAAATGCTGATGGTATTTGTTAATAACTTAGAAGAGGGAGAGTCCTACAATGCTGATTTAATTAACTGAACTGATGATAAAGTGAGGTTAAAACATTTGCTTCTACACTAAAAAAAAACAAACAAAAAAAAAAATTAATCCATCAGCAATTCAAGGGGTTCTATGTTTTCCAAGCATAGAAACAATGCATTTAAATTAGTTTTTACAATAAAGGTGATACATAATATGAATAAAAAAAGAAAATTGGTAAAATTAATGTAGGACTATGTTTTTTACACAGGATAATTCCAGGTACAAACAGATGAATCAGCAGCCAGAAAACTGAAATATAAACAAGAAGCAGCAACACTGTTCTCGCGCAGAAGAATCTTCAAAGTACAGATGATTTTTTATTTTAATAAGGAAGTTGTCTAGGGTCTAGCAAAAGCCTAGAAAAGGTATTTTTTCTTTTATACTATGATAAAAGCAGAAAAGGAATACAAAGTAGAACACACAGATCTGTGGCCTTTTACAAGCCACATGAACTATCCTCCCTTTTGAACCAGAATGGCTGACAAACAGAGTTCCCATACACCCTCAAGTGAACATCATCAAGTTTTACAACTGGTTCTTGGAATAATTTAACTTATGGAGGAATCTTTGGCCTCATACTTATTAGCTGCTCTCACTGGCACTAATCCCTGTGTTAGAGCCGCTGAAGATTTTATCCTATAACCAAAGTTCCTGAGAGCAGTAGTGAGTCGGAGTTACTTACACGCTTCCTGTGGTGGAGCTGCTGTCCATGAGGAAGGAGCCATTGGTCCTTTCCATCTGTGCAAGCCTGAAAGGCAGGGAAAGACCACAACTTTCAGACAACATGCTGCACAATTTAAACAGAGGCAGTGGGAAAATAAATTCTACTTAGAAACAGCTCAGGTATGGCAATCTTTGTATACATGATTAAGAATAAACTCCTAGATTTTGTGATGAAAACCTATAATCCAGGGGACTTTTATGCTATGAAACTTGTGCTATGATTAATTAATTCTACCTTGCCAAATAACAACAAAAAAAGTGTATTTTCTCCTTCTATCATAATTAACATTAGCATCACCACAACTCGTATGGCAAAATTAGTTAAAGAGATGTTTTCACAGATGGTTTTCTTTTTGAATTTTCTAAAGCTGAACTAACAAAAGAGGATTAATCCTTTTTAAATATAGTACATGAAACATCTGAAATTATGCTCGGCAAATAATACCACACTGTGGACAGACAAGTCCTGTGAAACAGAACAAAAAGCAGTATAATTACAGGGAATCATTGCCTACATTTCCTCATTTTGGAAGCAGATTATTAGACTGTATATACAAGGCCACACAGTTCTTTAAAATCAAAGCAGAAATTTTCTATCTATTCAGGTTTCCAGGAAAGATGTACCTTGTGTACATAAGAGACAGACATAAAAATTTAGGAACACTTACTACTCTATGCATATATTCAACTGCACCAAATACAGCTATTTCTTTTACTATAAAGATATCTTAATTTCACATATATTTTTGCAAGTGCATTATGCATTACTATAGACATCTTCAAACTTCCTTTTGAAGGGAGTAGGCAAGGCCCTAAAGATCAGGGAACTCTGGTGACTTATTGTAGAATGGAGCAAGTTTGCCCTTCCCTATATTTGTTAGTATTCCTGAGGTAGAAGAAGAATAATAAATGAAGGCACACACTGGATGCCATCTTGATTGTCTGTTCCACTTTGGCTGGGCTGGGACATTGTGCTTCAACATCTTCCCTGAAGGGAAGAGGATCTCTGAAGTGACTCAGGACAAATCAGATCATCTCTGCTCTAGGACATCTCAAACAAATCTAGTTCACAGTAAGCAACCTGCTTACAAGTAACATATTTATAAAGCTGCTAAGCTCAGCATCTTTAAATCTTTTGATGAGACATAATTTTAGAAATTAATCTTCATAGTCCCTTTGTCACAGAGGGAAGTAACACAACCCCCATTACTTTTAAGAGAGAAGCACCTGCCCTGTATCCCTTAGAGAGTAACGGATA
Organism: Taeniopygia guttata; assembly: GCF_048771995.1. NCBI lineage: Eukaryota > Metazoa > Chordata > Aves > Passeriformes > Estrildidae > Taeniopygia > Taeniopygia guttata. The sequence continues at coordinate 66,256,600 of NC_133027.1, read as the reverse complement.
TCCCAACTCACAAATGTAGATTATATTATTATTGTCACATTTAGGATCTCCAACATTAATGAGGATTTGTTTGGGATACTGTATGGAACCAGCAGATAGCCCTAATTGAGGAGACAGCAAAAGGAGACAGCAAAAGGACCCCTAGAGTTGCAAAGCACCTTCAAGATAGGATAAAAACTGAAAGCTGAGGAAGGAAATCAGAAGCAACTCAGAGGTGACACAGCACAACAGAACAGGGAAATGGTATCTGATTCCAGGCAGGGGATTTTGTAAACAGAAAAGTGGGAGCTGAATCTTCTCCAACCAGTGACAGTGAAGGCTTTAAGCCCTAATATATTGTTTCTGCTGGGCAGTGTCTTATTAGGGAAGCCCTGATAATATTTCTTTAAAGATGCTTAGCTGAAAAAACCAGGACAATAAAAAAGATTTACTATTGTATATGCAACAAAGGACACAATAAAAATTATAGGAAAGACACAGAATTATGTCTTCTTTTTCTAGATTTTATTACTAGAAGAAAAACAATCCTGACTAGTTTTAGACAGATACCTATGAGGCAATTAGTAGTAAGTTTTCGATTTTGCTAAGCCGTGTTGGCACACAACAGGTACAGATTTAGGTTTGTATGCTGAATGATAGTTCAGTACTACACAGTCCACCTTCAGCTCATCCTAAACAGAACTGGTAAGAGGTGAGGGGGAGGAGATGGAAAACAGCTATTGAACCTAGAATCTCCACTGACCCTTAATGAGAGTCCAGATTTTGAGCTTTATCTGGGCACAAAAAGCCACAGTATTGTGGCACCATAGGCTGAAAAAAAGACACAGATAGACAGAAAATTCTTTCATCTCTCTAGAGAAATTTCATTTGTCTGGTTCAGGGGTTTTAATTGATCACAATATGGCCTAAGTTACAGAATCAAAGAAATGACGAGCGTTTCATATGAATGACGTTTCAAATAACTGAAAACCTCTGTAATGACTTTGTATGTCATTGTGCTACACTACTAATGAAGGATGAAAATATTTGCTGTTGGGGGACAAAAAAAAAATAGGCTGACTGTGGGTAGCCCTTCAGCTTTATTTCCTGTCCTATTTTCTCTTGCTGCAAAGATCAAGTGCAGCATATCCTAGGCATTTAAAAAACTAGTCTGAAGATTTTTAAGGTGCCCATAAATAAGAATGTTATTAATTTAAACAGGTACTCTGGATTTTTATTCAAAGAAATGAAAAAGTTTAAATTGTTTTTGAGTTACAGAGATCAGATACAAGAATAAAACCACTTAAAAAAAACCTAGACAGTTCCCATGGTACTTATTTTTGAGAGGGTGTCTGTGGTAAATGTTTCATCATCATCATGCCCTTAACTACAGATGACAGGAAATGGCCTTGAGTTGTGCCAAGGGAGGTTTAGGTTAGATACTGCCAAAAGTTTCTTCTGTGACAAGCAGGTATTGGAATAGGCTGCCCAAGGAAGAGCTGGAACCACCTTCCCCGGCAGTGTTCAAAAGGTATGTGGGGGTGGCACTTGGGGACATGGTTTAGTGGTGAACAAAGTCATGCTGAGTTCCTGGCTGGGCTTGATGATTTTAGAGGTCTTTTCCTGCCTTAATGATTCTGTGATCATCAGCTCTGAATGTACAGAAGTGAGTTAACAAAACCCAGAGACAGTGAGATGGACTTAGCATAGCAGACATTTTATCACAACAGGGACTAGGCTGGCCCCACAAAAGCCACAACATAAAACATCTGTAATTACAACCTACCCTGCTAAAAACCAACAGTAATGCAGAGCATCAGTCTACCACAGAAGAAAACAAAACCTTGGATCTAATATCCTACTGAGAAAACCTATATACAGAACAAGTTCAGTTTATTTCAAAGGTTAAAAATGAAGAAAGAAACTAATAATGGCACTTTTTAGAAATAATGCAATTTTGCAACAGCTTCCATTCTGTATGAGAGATGATAGATTTAAAACATGTATTTTGTTTTTAATATGACTGTAATAAGAAGCAAATGATTTAAAAATGTTTGACTTACTTCTAAGTACAGAGAATTATATATTTTTAATTAATAATATCCAACCAGTAGTGTGTATTAAAAGCTTCAGAGATCAACCACAAAATGCAATGAACTAGTGGGAAACATGACTCTCTTACCTAGTAGCATACTGTTCTATCCTGGAGTGTGTGTCATCATGAAACAGCTGTGGAGACTGGGATGGACTAGTTTAAAAATAATAATAAAAAAAATTAGTGATGTCTAAAGCAATCAATTATATAGACAACATTATTTTTAAATCAAGTTAGACTGATGACAAATAAATACATGCACAATATTCCCAAGGGCGTTATTGCTTTGGGTCAGCCATGCCCTCTAGTTCAGGGACATCAGATTAAAAGAAAACAACTAGCAAATGAGTCCAGATAAAGCGGTTCTGCATACTCACTCATATTGCTCTGGCCACATACTGATGAGAGTGATAGGACTGTAAGGAAGACACACACAAAAAAAAAAAAAAAAAAAAAAAAAGAGAGAGAGAAAGAATGAAACTATGAATCAAAAACTTCAGTATCATTTCAACAAGAGAAAGCTGGAGAAACACAAAATATTTTAGATATTTTAAACAGCAACCCACCCTGAACAAGTAACAATTGATGCAGAAAAGAGACAGCAACAAATACTTGTCATGGAGAGACAGAAGACTGACATACATACTTTTGTTACATAAAAATCAATTTTTTAAAAAATCCAAATCAGTGTTATTGATTGAACTGCCATTCATAAACCATAATAAATTAATTTAAATTCTGCTCAAGCACTGGAACTTTCATTTTAAAGTAAACAATAAAATGTATTAAAAAGAAGTGGTGTGCAAAATCCTCACCAATAAGCCTCCCCTATAAGTCACAGTTATCAATGCTTCTTTCCCTTATGCATAAAAATAATGAGGTAAATATATCGTATTATATTCTAACACTTGAATAACTATAAAATATTTTTTATTTTATGTATTTTTTTATTAGAAGGATTGTATTACTGAGTTTTGCCACCTGCAGGGTGGAGAACCAATACCAAGAGTTTTCTCAGCATGGTGCTGAAAATTTATTTGTATATTTCCCACACGACTGGACCAACAGAATTTTATCCTGACCTGTGATTATAGTTTTATCATTCCAATTTCTGGCAGCACTGGCAAACTTTCATCACATTAAAGCAGCTTTGATTTCCTGTATGGGTGGCAGCTGAAGACTGTCCTGGTGGGTAACATTTAAATGTGCATTGCTTCCTTAGAAGCCAGGCTATCAGTCAGGCAGTTTTCAGATTACTTCCTCCTGTCTTTCAAACTGCTAATGAGAAAGTTTTGTTTACTTATTGCAAATGAAAGGCACAGCCCTACAGTCATGAAAGCCCTCAGACTGTGGCACTGGCACCGAGCTGCTGCGTGAATGCAGAGTGTCTTTGCTGAAGCCTTGGATGGGCTGTTGCTAAGTGGTGCTGTGTTCAGACAGGGCAGCAGTGCCACAGACTCCAGGATGTGAGGGACAGTCAAGCCATGAAATTAATTCTACTACCCTGTCAACACATCTTAATTTTTGCTCTTGTAAGAGTGTCTTTTGCTGACAACTGCCAAGTGAGTAAATAAAGTGGAGCACTTCTGTCAGCACCATAAATAATACCATGGAGACACTGAGAGTGCTCTCTCTGATTAGGCCACCAATATTTCTGAAGCCTGTAGGACTCTAATTAACTCAGACATTTCTAGTTCCAGGAATTTTGACATAATCAAATAAGCAGTGCAGTTCCAAAAACCCAGTGTCCTCAAAAGGATTCTCTGTAAAATAGCTATTCAGCCCCTGCCAAAATCACCTGCTTTGTCCTTTACCATGGACATTGTAAAGTCCATGGCTTTATAATACAATGCTGATAAAAATCTAAGCATAAAATATGTTAATTTAAAAATAATAGAGAAGATCTTCAAATATTGTGAAACAATACAGAATAATATAGCACAAGGCTCTGCAATTGTTTGCTATCTTTTGAGTTTCGGCTTTTTGCTTCTGATGGAACAGGCTAGTGACTCCAGAAGCCACTGCTCTATAAACCAAGCTTACGTCTCCAGGTTGTCACCCTCCAACACTGTTTGCACAGGTAAGTAGCCAAGTCGGGGATGCTTTGCAAAATACTTCTTTGACCGGAATTTATTCTTCAGCACCTTTGTGAAGTCCCGTACGTCTTCCCCAGATGTTGTCTTAAAAAAAAAAAAAAAAAAAAAAGAAAGAAAGAAAATTCAATATTGCTAAATAGTGCTGATTTAATGTCAATATTATTGATTAATACTGCTGGTACTGTTCTGAAAAAGAATACAAGGAAGAACTTTAAAATTTCAATTATGCTAAAGTGGCCTTTGTAGTGTCCTGAGATACAATAATAATACTAAAAATTAATATTATGCACCCAAAAATACTCTTCTACTGGAAAATAACAGCAAGGCTTCAAATTCCCAGCAATAAATGCATCTACCAATTACTTTATAAATTAAAGACAATTTGACACAGGTTCAAGTCTTAAGCTAAACATTTTTATCCAGTCTTAAAAACAACAACAAAAAAAAAACCTTCAATTTTTGAGAAACACTTTAAAAAGGGCAAAAATCAATTGGTAAGAGATAGCCCTCACTGCTTCCTATACTAGACCTACAATAGAAAACTTTACCACAAGATGGGAATGGTATGTGCTAAAGCATTCTCTGCTGCACCCGACAATATTTTCATAAGCTTTTTCTTCAGTTACCAAATCTCTTCCTATAGGATTCTGCCACTACCTGTAATATTCCACAGTCAAAAACCTGCACTGATGAAATCGTGGCCAGTATACAGACACTGTTCAAAAGCACAGGCAGGCCTGATAAGAACAGTTGGTTCCTGAAGTAACAAACTCTGATTCAGTGGTCTCCTTACTACCATAGAGTAAGATTAGGACATGGACTACCCATAAGATTCTACAAGTCTAAATTTGCAAGTTACAATCAACATCATCCATCTCTCCCAGCAGCTTTTTTTCTGGTCCTGACTGATGCAATCTCTTCCAAAACTGGTAAATGCTTAGTCCCATCCCTCTTTGCTCCCTCCCTGCCCATCACCCTGTCCTGAGAACAAAATTAAAATTTATTTAACTGCTTTTAAAAATCCCTTTAACTAGTGATAATCACAGCAATAATGGCAGCACTACTGCCATTATTCAGCTAACTTCTGCCACAAAAGCAGGGACACATACAGGCATAAAATACAAGGCAAAAATGTCAATAAAGAGATCTGCAAGAAGAAACAATAGTATACAGTCTGCCTTTTAAGTGTATGTACTCACACTATGCTGAGTATTTCAACAGAACATCCCCTTCCAACCAGAATTATTGAGCATTTTCTCCTGCAACTGCAGTAAAGAAAGCATGGCCATTCACCTCCAGAATTACCTGAAGATTTGCAACAGCTTTTACAGACTTCCAGTCCAGGCTCTGTAACAAACTACAAATTGCATTTCTGTACCCTCTGCTTCGGGAGAAGTCTGTTAGCATCAAAGGATGCCAAAGCCAATGGACAACCATGTGGATAATAGATAGGAAGACTTCATATAAAAAGATCTGAATGGATCTTTTTATTTATCATATTTGTCATCTTTTTCTCAAAGTACTACAAAGAGGCCTAGAGGCAGGTCAGGCAAACTATTCTCTGCTGTCAAAACCTAAAAATACTTCCGTATTCATCTATATGTTTTAATGTATGTATAATACATGCAGTTACAGACTCTGTAATGTATATCAGATGAGCAGTAAAAATAGTAAAATAAAATGGTGGTGGTAGGAGCTTCTCATATGTGTCTTTAAAAAGTAGACAACAAACAGAGCAAATTTGTGACCAAGGGTTGTTTGAACCTCTGAATTTTAATAAAAGCAAATCCATGGAGTGTTCACAAAATCATTCTCAGAAAGCATCTCTCCAACCACTGCACCATGCAAAGGATTGCTTTCTTTCATGCAACAGTTACTTCAACAGATGGAACTCTGCCCCAAGGCCAAGGAATGAAAGTTTTAATACCTACACATTGTAGAAATAATGCCAGACTTTTTCTCTGGTATATTCTTTATTTGGTATGACAACCTGATTCTCGGAAAGAGGACTAATATGACCGTGTACTGACTGAACACTGCAAATAATAACCAGTGAAATTTGAGCAGATTTGAAAGAATCTGTTTGAATTTACATGCAATTAAAGTGCAACTCTGAAAAACGTCTTCTAATTTTTTTTATTCTTTTGGGCATATAACCACAAAATGCAATCCAATCCAAAATCAGGAGAAGGGAGATGTACTGTAATATTTTCCTTTAAAAAAAGAATAGCTAGGAACTGTTTTGTAGAATCTGTCTTCTAAATTAAAACTAGCAGGCACCTTGTACACTTCCTTACATCATGACATCTTGGCTATTTCCACACAAATCAATAGTACAAACAGCACCATTGCTACAGAACTACTTCAAAAGCAAAGAAAAAATACTTTCCTTCACTGAAAATTCAGTCCAAAGACCATGCCTTCAAACTGAATTTAAAATCTCAGTTCTTAGAGCAATACAAAGTTCAAGAAGAAACATTTAATACTCATGGCTGCCATATACAACTTAAAAATCCTAACAATTGACAAACTGGTATCAGTGCTCTTCAATACAGCAGCCAGGCACAAACAGAGTTATAAGCAACAAACTAAGATACAATTACTTGTAATCCAATAAAAATTTAAGAAACCAGGAAAGTGGTAGAAAAAAAAAAGAGCATGGTGAAAAACATTTTCCATACATATCTTAAAAACCCAGCTGGTGTATGCTTTCAGTATATTGGAAATAGAAAAAGTATTCATTGGTAAAAAAATAATACCAAGATTGTAATAAAGTAATTGTGGAGCTGTGAACTACATAACATATAATATAAGAATTAGAATAAATATATGAAACATGAATATATAATATAGAATACTTATAATACATATATATTAATTTTTATTTACTTCTCACTATTCTCTTTTTCAAATGGAAGCCCGTGTTCTTATTCCTCTCCTGCACCTAGCTATGTAAAAGGACTAGTCTGCATCTAAGTCATCATTCTCTTAATTACATTTATTATAGCTAACACAAAGCCAATTAGCTGTTTTAATATACACAGAAAAACTGATTCCCAGAAAAGATGTGAACCTCCCTAATATATGCTGTCATTAAGCCCAGCCACATTAATATAACACAATTGCCACTACTGAGAGGATTTCCAATTCAAAAAAATCTAAAAACAAACCGTATAGGTAGTTATGTAGGTCTACTCCCAAATTAGAGGCTAGGAAAATCTAACAATATTTTTACACATCTGTGCAAAATTCTACATTAAAAATCTTATTTCTCCATCTTTTCAGACAAAGCTTATGTAAAGATGAAAAATAAACTAGAACAACTTTGTATTTCTACTACTTAAGAGAGAATTATGTTTTCACATGCGTCTCACACCCATCTCTAAATCCTGGATGAGAGAAAAGACATACCTGAAGTTATTATAATGATTTTTTTCCCCAGCATCAAGAAAACCAAATTGCAAGCTACGACAAATGCAAAATGGCATTACAGATTAGAATGCAGTAACTACATGGAACTATGAGGAGCAAATGGTCCTAATCTGAAATTATGAAGCAATTCTTACCTAAAGCAAATATCACAAAAGTCATTGCAATAGAGAACATATTCCTTAACCCATTCTCCAAATAATTTTAAATTTGATAAGAATTTATTGTGCTTCTGAGAAATCCCTTTATACCCTACATGGAACTGCTCACCTGAAGACAATTAAATGGTCTTCCATCCCTCTGTGACTAAGTTCCAGTTCTAAATGTCAGCTTAAGTAATGGAGGCATTTTTTTACCTGTTTTTTGCTAGTATTCTTGATAAAAATGTATTAATATGCATTAGCAGTTAAGAAAGCGAGACTAGATTTTATTAATGCAGTTTGATGAGTACATGCATTTGTACTATGCTTTTCAACACTGGCCAAGAAAGCAACATTTTAACATGAACAGCCTTTGAATTCAGTTAAAAGGCAGAATGGATGCACACTTCATCCATTATATAATGGATTCTAAGGAACAATTCAGTGGCCTTTGGTGCTTTTATTTGATTTCACAGATCCTGGTCTACGCTATTTTTCAGGCATTATTCCATTTAAACATATAAGCTATTCTACCTACTGCAAAAAATTTTGCGGTTCTTGACTACTGTATTGTATTTAACGAGTTCAATATGTAGGGAGGTTTAACAACAAATTAGTATACCAACCACAGCACATTATTACAAATAGTAAGAATAAATAATACAGGACTCTTTTCATAAAATCAATTCTTTATTTCAGACCTAGACCACATAAGGCTAGTTAAAATAGCTTGCATATGGATACTGATTATGAAAGTCTAACAGGCATCTAGGTCTGTTCATATAATGGGTCATTTCTTTTTACAGAAATGGTCGTAGCAGAGTGTATTTACATCAGGACCTAAATAAAATTCCAGTTCTTCATATTCAGCTTCCAAATTAACCAGGGTCGGTGCTGGACCTCTAATTGTATGCATCACCTGCCATTTATTTTGTTCTGTTCTACTTAAAACTTCCCCAGTTTCCTTCCTTTCCCAGTTTTTACACTGGCCTTCATTCATTCACTCTAATCAAGAATGTAATTTTACTCCCCTTATTACCCCATAATGGAGTCACCTCATTCCTCCTGTATTTCATGGAAAGAAGGGACTTTTGCCTTATGTTACCTTATTTTACACCTAATATTGCTTTAAAACTACATTTTTTTCTGCAGCAGTAACAAAAATTTTCATTATAATATAAGCCATCCCTATTTCCAGGGAAAGAGAGGATTACAGCCATTTCCAGAATATGTTTTTCAGTTTGTCAGCCTTTACTCGTAAATGAGATGGCTCACTGTTACACAGTGTGAACTTGTTTAACAAGAGCTGAAAATTCATCTTAGATATCAAATCTGCTGCTTCAGACAAAATCTGGAATTCATTAGAAATATACCATCATGTCCTAGGGAAAGTACAATACCCCACACTAAATGTAACCTGTATTTGACTAACTCAACAGGAAGGATATCTTATCCTGCAGACCAGCAGCATTATCTGTTTCAACACCCCTTACAACTCAATTTCTGAATTTTCTGCATATTACAGGCATTAACAAAGAATATTTCTGTTCCATTAAAAATGAGGTTTATAAGGAGAAAAAAAAAGTAAATTATTAATGTCTAATCATAGAGCTCCAAATCCTGAGGCTAGAATAGTCACGTGATAAATTATAATAAACATTAAAACCAGCTGAAAAACAACAAATCTACTTTAAAAATATTCTTCGGAGTATTCCCTAACATGCCAATTTATCATTAAAATACTAGCATTTGGTTATAGAATTAATGAAAATACATTAACATGACTCATTTTTTTCTGACCATAATGAAGTAAAAACACTATTTAATAGAATTTGAATTCCGTCACAGGAGACACGCCAGACAATAAAGAGGGAAAACACAGTCCAACAACTACAACAAAAGAGTTGTACTTTTGCTAATAGAAGAACCCACAGAATCTTGTAACACTATTGAAAATTGGCTCTGTTTAATCCGCTCTAGTTACATTCTGGTTTGAATGTAATTTTTCTGAACATGCAGACCTTTCACCACTGTTGTGTAGAGCACATATGAATTATCGTATTAATTAATTTCTAAGGTTAAATTCTTGACTGTAAACAGCTATCTGATAAAAAAAGCATGAGTGGTATTTTCGTGTGGCAACACAGCCACTCCTTCAGTTAAGAAAGATTCCTAGGAATCTCCTTAAAAATTTGTGTTTGAAGCATCATTAGGAAAATACCGTGTTATAAAATTAATTTTTGTCAGCTACCGCTGATAAACATTTCACACCATTTCTGGTTAGAATCTTCACACCATTTCTGGTTAGAACCTATCAATTCTGTTTATAGTTTTTTTTTTTCCAGCTACACATCGACTTTTATATATCCCAGTAAATAGCAATTACACAACAGAATGAAAAGCAGTCTATTTCTAGCTACATTTTCATGAAGCAAAGAAATGCTGGACCTGAAAACCCAGCCCCCTAAAAATATTAATGTGCATTACTAGAATATTAAATACTCTTTGCAATAAGAAGAGCAATAGTAAAGCAAGTCCTTTTTCTCCGACATGTCCTCACCCTTATCGTGTGTGTATATATGTTAGTATACAAGAACAGCAGTTACTTTTAATATTCAAGCTCTGTTTTACCAATCAGATGTGAAGTTTAAATTCTCTCAGAGGTGGATACTGCTACCCATTTATATAGAATCCAAATACTCCCTACATAAAATCAGCAAAACCTGAAAAGTTCCTGATGCCTTCCAAAGAGAAAGGTAGGAAGACAAGCCATATTAAACATATGTAAAATACATCCTGGCTAGTTAACAAAGATTATTAAAAAAACATTTAGACTTCATATCTGGGTTATTATCTATTAGAAACACTGAGCAAATTGGTACTTACAGGTATACAATACTCCACCATTGGATAATGCAATTTATGCCCCTTTGCTGTGCGGCCAGAAAAGAAACAGCTCTGACAGACATCGTAGTTGAAATGTTTTAAGCTCCGGTACCTGTGGGGACATTAAACAAAGTGATTAGAGGTTTACTTCTAATGAAGCCTCACATAGCAAATTACTCTCTGAAATGGGTCACCTGCTTTTCAGCAGCAGCAGCAGCACAAGGACACAGTGAGTTTGTTGGGAGTAGCTCAGAGAGAATTTTAAAGTGTGTGAGTGTGCATAACCAGAACGTGGCACAGCCAACACTCATCACGGCTGCAGGCCCAGGGACAACAGTGCACTGCAGCGGCTGCAGGGGACACAGGAAACCTGCATCCCTCTTAGTCCACAGAACCTTCCTACACTACACACCTCTCTGGGTATTTAAAAGTTCCTGTCTCCATATCAACAGAGCCATCTGAAATGCATTACAGAGTCTGTAACTGCATACATCAATCACCTGCTGCCCAAGCAGCTTTGATGCAGAAAATCTTACAGGCATCAGCTTCATTGATGGACTGGGAAGAATTTATAATTTTAAAGTTTTTACTGACTTTAAACTATATTTCTTTAGTTCTTTTTTTCCTCTATTTACTATTTGTGTATTATCTCAAAAAAACTTTTATAAACCAGACTGGTTTATTTCAGTTTTTATATCAACAGTTAAATTAAAGGTTTATAAATGATTTTGATGCTCAGAAACTCTACACACATTTCAGAAAATTAAATTTTCAAGAATTCATAAATTGTAAGAATAATTTAAAATTCAGTTTAAAATATACAATGATTTGTTTACTTTTAGTTGATTTTTAAGAGAGTGTATGTCTAAATAGGCTAACAAACTTCTACAGTATCCCTTGTACAAAATGTAATCACCGGGAGTGTGATTTATATATTTATTTAGACTAAATCACAAATTCAATTCCAGATTGCAGCCACTGTTTCTATGTTATGGTTGTTTTGACTGGATGAGGTTATATCATTTGTATGAAACTAAAATGAGCTAACTGAACCAAATTGAATAGCTACTGAATATTTAAAGTTTAAATTAAACAGCTTCCTGAGAGCAGTTTTCAGCACCCATCCACATTTTTCCCCTGTTGAGTTTTATGTTTTGTTTTGCAAGACAATATGTGTCTATAAATGTAAAGGTTCACTTTAAAAGATGCTGATCCAACTTGTTTATAATCTTTTCTCAGAGCCAATGCATTAAATGGCTACATTTACCTTCTGCTAAGACACTAGATGCTTTTTGCTGTTGTTGCTTTTTGTTGTTGCAGATCTCTAGCTTCATTGTAGAAATTATTTAGAATGGCCCATTCTGAATGGATCTTTTTATTCTTTTCTGTCTCCTTGCCCTCCTACACATAGTACAACTTAGACAACTATAACATAGCTGAGCTAGAGCTTTGCCACCCTATGCTTCTTCAAACAATAATAAAGACAGAAACACTTAGAGAATTTCATCTCCCTTTAAGACGGGCAACAAAATTTGATTGGCTTATTGCAAATACTCAAATACCTATATACTCAATTACCTATATTTATAATAAAAAAGGAAAAAGAGGGTTTCTAGCTCAATCTTGTAAGATTTACTAAAGCCAGAATTCCAAAAACTAGGCAAGATGAATCTGACCTCAGGATTGATATTATTATCCTCTAAAATAACAGTAAGATGAAGAACAGAAAGCATGATGATCAAAAGTTACTCGTCTGCCTGAATACCTAAACAAAAATCTTAGAAGCACTTACATGATAGACTGCTTTACATTTTTCCTAGATAATACATTAGACTCCATGACCACAGTAGCAGAAAAAGCCAGTTATGCTTACCTCTAGCTCTACCTTCTACTGAAGATTTTGGAGATGGGGGTTGCATCACTTTATACAATGGAGCAATCAATTTACAAATGCATCTTAGTCACAGAAATACTTAGTAAGGGGACCAACTACAGTTTAGGAGAATAATATAGAGAATATTCCCCATGTAACTTTTTCTTTCAGAATTCACAACTTTCTTTGAAAAGACAATAGTTAGATTATGTTCAGGGACATAGACAGGGACTTTGCAAGTCTCATCACAGCCGCTTATCAGTGTTTCTTTCAAGCAAGGAAAGATTGATGTTGAAGGGTGTTTTATACTACCTGGCATAAGTTAGTTTCCAAAGCCTTATGCAGGAGAGCAGAGAGAGAGAGTCCATGTTTTTTCTTACTGATCATCTTTTGATCTTATGTTTACAGAACACATGGGGTGTGCTTATGCTTCATTTGCTATCTCTTGGATCCACCAATCCACCCTGTGCCTCTGACAGCCACAGGAGCACTGGGTGTCTAACAGTGGCACTGCATGAGTCAGAACTGCACTGGCTCAGGCCACACAGTGGCCTTACCATGGGTGACAAATCCCATCTTAAAGAAGGAAAACAGTGGGAAAATAGACAGGAAAAAACTTCACTTGTTGGAAGTCTTCAAAATCTGGATATTTTAAGAGAAACATTGCACCTAACACCTCTCCTCTTACCTAAATCCAACAATTGGACACTCCTTGCAGATGTTGCACTTGGCCTGATGTTTTGCTGTTTCTGCAGCTGCCACACGGTGTAGAACTGGTAACCACACCATAGACTGTGGTTCCAAGCGCATCCAATCTATGAATTGCTTTACAGTTATTTCTGGCTTATTGTGGTTCTGTGGAGAGAAAAAACCCGCATCCAAATTTAAAAACAAAACAAAACAAAAAAACAAAACAAAACAACAGACAAGTTGATTTTCCCAAAAATCCACAAGTAGATTTTCCTTAGAATTCTATGGAAAAAAGACCCCAACAACCTGCATGAATTCTTTCCATGACATCCAAAACCATTTACAGGACACAAGAAAAAACCTCAATGAAAATTAAAATAAAGAAAACAAGTTAAGTCAGTAAGACTTTAGAAGACTAAACAGCTGTGATAGAGTGGACAGATGGTAAGAAAGATGGAGGACATAGTACAGAAGTAACAGACTGTAAAGCTGTCTTTCAATTGAAAGGACTTGAAAAGTAAGTATGAGCACACTCTGCATGTCAGACATACTGAAGACATGGTTATGTTCTGAGTTAAGATTGATGACAAAATGCTAGAAGTCAGTAATGTTTGCATGCGTGTACTGATTGCCCCAAGACTCATCAACTTTTTATTGTGTTCTAAGCCCAAAGTATTCTTTCTAGTTAGCACATTAAACATAATGCGCGCACACACACAATAAACAAACAAACAGGCAAAAAACAAGAAAGGAATTTGCCATTTATAGCCAGTCACTGCAAGATTCAGAGGTAATGTATTAACATGATTGTTTCAAAAAGCAAGCAGACGCACTTCCACATTTTCTTCAAGTTATAACCACCAGGGAAGCCTAGCTACAAAGGTATTGTATTCATCAAATTTTTCAGCAATAACAAAAGAGCTTAATATTTTTGAGCTCAATTGAAGTAATAAAATAAAACTTAAAATGAAAGATTTCTTAAATGGAAACACATGATGGAAAGCTTCTTAGCCTACTCATGGTCCAAGTTCATTTTTCGCAATAAGAAGGAGAAGCATGAAAGAAAAAGTGTTTCTTTCTCACCAACAAAATGCTTGTTTTCACTGGGCTGAGATAACTGACATGCAACTGCACATTTTCTCTATGCTCTCCTAACCAGGGACTGAAATTGAAGTACTCCTGTGAGATGAGGGATTGCAACCTCATTATCAGTATAATTGTAATAATACATCAAGTATTTAAAGAGTATCTTGCTAATACCCCGGCCACCCATAATTGAATAGCATGGGAGATGGGTTAGATCCTTGAGGGACATAAAGGTCATTCTTCTGTCACACAGAAAGTCTGTGAATAATAAATGAAAAATTTATTTCAGCATGACTCAAACCACTCAAAGCCAGTGATAGATAAGTCAAGCACCATCCCTTATTGTCTGAAGCAGCAATGTTAAAACATCAGGGGAAGCTTTAATTGGTCAAACCAACTTCCATAAGTACCTACCAAACTATTCATGACCTGGACAAACACACTTCCTATCCTAATTGCTTGAATCCAGAAATTAATCTAATAGTTCTGGAAAAAAGCCAGCATAATTGCATTTTTCAAAGAACTGGAAAAAAAATGTAGAAATCTCTATGAAAGAATTGCAAAATAAAATCCTCTGAAAGTTCACTAAAATCTTTAATGTTCAATTCAATAAAATAAGAAATATCCAAGTCAGTAATTTTATGTAAGCCACTGTGTATTTTTAATCCATATACAATTTCTGACAATGCTCAGATCAACTGCTTTCACAAAAATAATGCACTGAAACAGTATGGCTATCACTAGCTAACATTTGGAGCCTTAGGCATTCTTGAAAGTCAGAGTTAGTTGTGTTCCATTACAACATTCTGTTTTTAATTCTCATCTTCTTTAAACAGACAGACACTCCTTGCAGCCTCATTAACCCCCTGCATATAATGTGGAGCTTCACAGCAGGCTGCAAGAGCTTTATTCCATGTTCTGATCTACTCCATAAAGGCTCACAATATAAAAAAGACTACACTTGAAGTTTCATGCAACTGCATGGTCTTTTGTCAGCAACATAATGCTAAATAATTTCCTGGTGCACAAGGTCAAAAATTACTATCAACATCATTTTCTTGCTCTGTTGAGATCATGCCTCATTCCAGCTGGAAAAAGCATGTTGTTCTCACAGCATCAGGTTGCTTTGAACAATGCAAAGCAGGATAATTGGCCACTACAAAATTTTTGAACAGCTTTTAGAGTTGCAAACACTGTCAGAATCATGGAGATTTATATATTCTTTTGGTGAAACAAAATCTGTTTGATCGTTCCCAGCTGCATTGTCACATGAATTTCCCATACTTAGTTGCAGGAGCATATTAATTTCTGTTCAAAATTCAGCAGATGTTTTTATTTTCCTCTTTTCTTTTTACATTAGCACATATAAGTGAATCTGTAAAATTAAAAGAGAGTTTGGTTTTGTTTTGTTCTTCACATGGAGGTCTTTATCTTACCTGCTGGAAACAGCTGCGCACACTGGGCTCAATGTTGCTGCCACCGAAGGCTGCCACTTCCCCAAGCTGTCGTGGGATCTGGATGGCATCATGAAGCAGAAGGCCCAGCTGCCTCTGGTCACACATTTCTGTAGGGCCTGCCACCTCCTTGAAGAGGTCTGCAACATCAACAAAAGACACCATCTTGTTCCATTTCCATGCACACCTCCTTTCATTCAGTAATGCTGCAGGTCAAGCTTTTAATTTCTGCATTATTGTCATGGTTACAAATGGCCACTGTCCCAAAACCTTCATCTAATCTTGATTCATAACCATTCAAATGAGAAAAATAAGACATATAAATGAAGTTATATGGGTTCTTATGGCACATAGTGGACAGGAAGGTGATTTGAGGAAGCACAGCTTCACCAGCAAAAATTCCTGCCTGACTTACCTAATGACCTTCCATGATAGAGTGACTACATTACTGAACAGGGGCATGACAATCGATGTCACCTCTCTGGATTTCTGTAAGGCTTTTGACACAGTCACTCACAACATCCTTGTCTCTAAACTCAAGAGAGATGGATTCCATGAGTGAACTGTTAGATGGATAAGGAATTGGTTGATGTGGCCAACTACAGGGCCAACAGCTCAGAGTCCCAGTGGACAACAATGACGAGTGATGTCCCTCAAGGGCCCATACTGGGACCAGTGTTATTTACTATTTTCATTAACAAAACAGATGAAGGGATTGAGTGCACCCTCAGCAGGTCTGCAAGTGACAATAAGCCCAGTGGTGTGCCTGACACACCTGGAGGATGGGATGCCATCTACACCTGGACAACCTGGGAACCTCATGGGGTTCAACAAGGCCAAGTGCAAGGTGCTGCACCTGGATCAGGGCTACCCGCAGTATCAGCTCAGGCTGGGAGATGAAGAGACTGAGGGCAGCCCTGTGGAGAAGGACTTTGGGGTGCTGGAAGATGAAAAGCTGGACAGCCTAGAAAGTCAACCGTATCCTGGGCTGCATCAGAAGCTGTACAGCCAGCAGACTGAGGAGGGTGATTCTGCACACTCTGCTCTTGTGAGACCACATCTGGAGTACTCAGTCCAGCTTTGGGGTCTCCAGCACAGAAAAGACTGTTGGAACAGATCCAGAAAAATGCTACAAAACTCATAATAGTTTCGATGCTCCATCACTCTGAAGAAAGGCTGAGAGATTTGGGGTTGTTCAGCCTGAAGACTCCAGGGAGACCTTATTGTGGCTTTTTCGTAACTCAAAGAGGCCTTATAAGAAAGCTGGAAGCACAGCTTTTAGCAGGGCCTGTTGCAATAGGACAAGTAGTAATGGTTTTAAAACTAAAAGAAGGTAGATTTAGATTAGTTATTAAGAATGAAATTTTTTACAATGACAGTAGCAAAACACTAGAACAAGCTGCCCAGAGAGGTGGCAGATGTTCTGTCACCAGCCAGACTGGTTGCTCTGAGCAACCTGATCTGACGATGACCCTGCTCATTGCAAGGCAGTTGGTCTAGATGACTTTTTAAAGCCCCTTCCAAACCAAATTATTCTATGATTCCATGAAGAATGAAATAATATTTCAGATATCCATATTGTATGCTAAAAAACTATGTCATGCTTCAGTTGGTTGGAGATAGAAGCACAATTACTCTGAACTTAAACTGGAAGTTACCACAAGTCAGAACTGGCCATATCAAATAGCTTAAAGCAAGAACAGCAGCCAGAAAGACAACTTGGGCTAAACAATAATCACATTTTCTTCCTGGATAACCATGTCTACTTCCATATATTTTTCCTTCACTGATTCCATTTTCCTAAGGCAGATGTCAAGCCCTGCAGTATAAATGGATGAACCAGAATGACTGCAACAAAGGAAAAAATTGATGCTGAAAGGGATCAAGAAAATGTTTTCATATACAGGTACTGGTAAGGAATATAGTGCTTGTATCTACACTCACAGTAAAGCACTGAGTTAATAGACCTGTCAGCACTACAGTTATTATTTCTCATGTACTTTCTTAACATGTTTCCTTGATTGGACAATTTTAATTGCTAAAATGCTCAGCTAAAAATGTTAATGTTCCTGCCAACAATTTTGATTTATGAACTCCATAGCTGTGTACATTAGCACTCAGTCAAGAGATTAATCTTTTCTGAAAACATATTAAATGCTGAGTTTATCTAAGAAATATTTTTTGATTCTGCGATTTGTACAAATTACAGAAGAAATGGAATCAAACCCCAAGTAATCTTAAAAGAAAAAGAATCAATTTATATTATGCCCTTACTTTTTCATGTTTCCCATCAGAACAATGACCAATAAATTAGAAATAAAGGACATTTGAAAATTCAGTCTGGCTGCGTTTCTGATCAAGAAAAAGCCAACCTTTGTTCAGAAACACTCATGAGTAACTCTTATTACATGGTATAAATTGTTTTTCCCTTCATTTGGACTAATTGGCAAACTTTGCCAGTGTGCTTCAGAAAGTCTGGGCACAGCTTTTTCTTCTCAAAGGAGGTAGAAGCAGAAGAAAGGATCTTCACAAAAAAAAAAAAATCCAGATGACTGAACTAATTTTTAGATTTTATTGTATTTTTCTCATCCTTTCTTGCCTAGTCAAACAGCAGTCCACTCAGTGTTGTGAAAAAAAAAAACAACAAAAAAACCAAACACAGACAGAATTAGGGGACAGAATTAGAACTGCACAGCTGCAGGCTCCTCTTGGCAATCCCAGATGCTGGCTATCTTATTCAGCTGAGGATAGGACGGTTTTTCAATTTCTAAGAGTCAGTTTAAAAAACCTGATAGTATATTTTAAAAAAAAGGAAAAAAATGGTCTTATTTTTTTTGTTTGCATCAGTCTGCAGTGGGAAGAGGCCATAAAAGAAGGACAATTCATTAGCTGCTGGAGCTGGGAGGCAGTAATTTCCTAAGTCTTAAAACTTCAGTTGACTGTGGGGCTGGTAAGTAGAGGAAAACAATAGGACAGGAGAGGTAAAAGTGATTAGCTAGGAGGAAAACAGCAAATACCTTTGAGGAGCTCAGTCTCCTCCAAATCATTTGTTTCTTAACACTGGCAGCTGTGCTAGTGAAGACCAAAGACTGTCCAGGTGCAGGGAGTTAATGGATTGTACCCTCTTTTCCCAAACCCCTCAATGCTTTCAATGTGGCACACAGGAGGAGAAGCTCCAAAACTGAAGGCATGGAAAGTGAGAATGCTCTTGTTATCTGGCCTACCTACTCCAAATAATCCATAAGCTATTTCCTGGCAAAGGAGGCATGGCAAGAACATCTCTCAAGTGAGAGATGGAGGAGAGCCTGTTCTAGCTCTGATATCGATCACCCAGGCACCCTACTCACCACCAATGGGAAAGAGACTCCCTACATCATCCCCCAGCAATCTCAAAAGCCACAACCTCTTCTAAATGAAATTTGTTACCTTGCACATACACACTAAAGGAGTTTCAACAAAAAATACATTGATATAAAGGTTGAACTGTATAAGGGACTCTACCAAAGTACAAGAATGACTGAGGAAGCAGACAAAATATTATTCATATCTGAGTTGTATGAAAAAAAGAGAAACCAGGAAAAGATATATCAGTTAAATAAATTCAGCCTCACACTAGTATTTCGAGGATTACAGCCAGTGGGACTCTGGAACTTAGCTGGACAACCTGGAAAAAGAAGTACTTAATGGTTGATAAAGAAAGGATAATTGAAAATATTGAAAAGTTTAATGAATTCCTAACAAAAGGACAATAAGATAGCAGAAAGATGTCCACAACCCACATTATGTTGCATTGTCAAAAATAGAATGCACATCCTCATTTCTTCTTTTTTTAGTTAGTTCCAAATGGTTTGAAAATTTACAACATAAACATAACAGTAAAAAAACCCCACCACATTCCAAGGATGTGGTACATCACTTGAAAACTGAACTGCTTCGAAGGTGAGATTTATTAAGTAGCCCTTCCTTTTCATCTCAAATCATAACGATTTTGCACATTAAATGGTATGATACAAAAGCTACACACTGTAAAAAACTCCATATGGGTTTTTTTTTTCTGTTCTGCTGCTTTGGGTGTTAGAAACAAGTGTAAAGTGAAATACATACAAATGTATTCTTATGTAGCTCACAAGTGACCCTCCTTGTCAGAAGAGAAAGCAGAGAATAACATGGTTATGGCCAGACCAGGACATTAGCCTCAACAATAGAAAAGAAGCCTGAGACTGCTCACCCCAAAGCATAGATGTAAGCAACCCACAATTACTGAATTACTTTTGCAAGCCCATTTTTATTCTCAGGAGCATTCGGGCATGTGCTTGAAGTTAAGCATGTCTTAAACATTTTCAAGAACAGGCATTCTTTAACTGAGGCTTCAGTGTTTCCTCTAAAGCAATTGAGACTTTTAATTAAAGATCCATTCTCATGTCAGCCCTGAAGACTAGACTCTTAAAAAGAAGCTTAATTAATTTTTTTTTTAAATCACAAAAATTTCTCTGTCAAAACATTTTTTAAAAATGTGTCATATGAAAAGATCCTACCTACACTGGAAATGAACATACAATCTCTAGGAAGGCTGAGCAGTTGAGCAGCAAACATTCTGGTCAAGAGTTTTACAAAAGAATTAAGGGTTCATCCAAAAGTTTTTAAAACAAGAGAACTTGCTTATTTTAATACCAACTACTCTAAAAAGATTTTGCCTCTCCAAGTCTAGCACATTTTTGGAACATTTTCGGCACAGTCTGTGCTCTGCTGAGGGCTCTAACCACAACCATCCGATGGCTGTCACTCTCAGAAGAGCCAGCGATTGACAACACCTCAGCAACTCTTAGAAGAAACAGCCAAAAGGAGAAGCAAATGCCAGGATTTGGTCCAAGAAAGGGAAAAATCAAAAGGCAGCCATTTAGCAATAAGCACACATGTTTGGAGGTCCTGTTTTTTTTTTTCCAAGAGACTGACTTTCTTGAAAATACTCAGGAATTCCATTACAATTTTCACTCGAGGACTGAAAACACAGTAGATGTGACAAAATTTCTCACAAGAGATGATTAGTAGGATATGACAAAAAAGAACCAAAAGAGCTTACATAAAAAATGAGTGTGTGACAGCTCGTGCCAGAGGACCCCAAAACACTGACTTCAAAGCCACTACAAAGCAAGAACAGTACCTGACACACTTTGTTAGCAAAATTTCTTTTGGATTAAAGAGTTCTTCTGTGACAATTTTAAGGTTCATAAGGACAATAAAGCTAACAAAGATATAAAAGCCTGGCCCATTGATCAGAGCAGGAGTTACAACATAAAGTATGCATTATCTGACTATTAATTCTCTGCTTCAAGAATGCGAGCAACTACTTTAATTTCAGATGTATTTCAGGTTGAAGTTACCATCACTAGGTACAAAAGTCTTCTGAGACTTATTCTCTACTAATTTTTTTAGGACTTCTCACAGCATCCTTTGAAGTCCATCTTGTTGACATAAATGATATAAAATCTGTAGCCAACCACCAGCTGCCATTTTAATATTACTACTAAACACAAAGCAACAACATAAATATGAAGCTGGCCAGGTAATTTCCTTATTCTGCTTCAGTTGTGTATTTGGCAACTGTATACTAATGTATTACCAATAGCAATTTAACAGGAATTCTCAGGTTTTAGTTCTTTAAAACCATCTCTTCCTAGGGTTATCAGTTTATCATCCACAGCCTAACTCCTACACTTTATGAAAGCTTTTTATTTCACACAGAACTGCAGATTACCTTCTGAATTGTCATTATGGAACAAAGGTATGTCCATCAAGCTCTTTTTTAGTTATGGAATACTTCACATGTATGTCAAATGACAGAAGGAAACTAAACACCCCAAGTCTCAGTATGCTATTCAGATGTCAAAATATGTCCCAATGCATAAAACACCTCTACTTTTGTTCAATGTTAATAACTAAGTTTACAAGACTGCTTATAAATGTTCTAAAGGAAAGCAGAATTTTTTTTGCAGAGCTCCAAAGGTACATGGAGTGAATTCAGTCTCTCTGTAATTTTTTTCATGGGTTTTCAAAATGAGTCAAGGAACTACTGTAAAGAATAGCTAATTTAAGTTTATGTGCATAATATGTAAATGTCCATCATCTAGAATGCTCTAATATAGTGCGTCATCTTCTTTTCTGTATTTGTCAGGGCTTTTTTCCACAAAGTTACTCAATTCTCTTCTGGTCCTGCATTTATTTTTATGAAATATCTTTATATTACTCAGTATTTCTCAAGCTTATGAGATTACTAAAATCAACGTATTTTAAACTTTCATTGTGCAATTCTGGCAGAAAGCACATATACTGGAAAACTGTTTTTAGAGTTCAGACAGTCTTTCTCGTAGACCACTAAATACAGTTGCATGATTTTGATGTATTCCCTTGCTTTATCAGCCATATCAATCTGATGCAGTCAGCACTAACTTGCTTTTTCCCTAAACAAAAAATATACACATACAAGAGAGAACAGAATAAAATATAATACTTCTATATCTTCCACAAAGCTATATTCTCCTTTTCTTTTGGGGACTGCAGTACTGTGACTTCTGACAATTCAGAATGGACAGCAATACTTTCCAGTCAAGATATAAATCATACTTTAATCATTGTTACTGGTGATAATGAAAAGAATTCTCTTTTACTTACTCAAAAGAAAACTACCTTGGCACCAGGCATGAGAAATATTTTACTGAAAATTTTGCTAGGTGCTTTGTCATTGTACATGACTTAATTACATAAGTATTTTGTAAAATAAATTCTTCCTTACATCTGTACTTCTCTTCCAGAAGGCCCTTAGAAAGAGACATCAAGCCAATTTTCAGGGACTGCACTCGAATTTTTCCAGTTCGGCCACTGAAATTATAAAGACAAGACAATTTAATACAGTTTAATTTTATTTCATTCCAACTCAAGTCTATTATATAGTACAAAGACATTGGAGAGGTATATTTCAAATATACTTCAGATCTCAAAAAAAACATTAACATTAAAAATCACATTAAGAATTCTTCCCTTATAAAAGCTCAGCTTGTCTTCCAAGTGGTTTTATGTGTCAAAACAGCTTGTATTACTATAAAAAACACAGACATTTAGTTCTGCAAAGTTCTGAAAGTAATTTATTAATGTGATACACACAGAAAAAAATACATGAGCACACAGCAGGAAGGCCTATTACTCAGTGTGAAACACAAGAACTGTAAGATGAAACCAGGTTTTGACATCACAGTAATTAAATCTCTTTTTCCATTTTTTTTTTGTTTTGCTTTATGTTTAAAATGCTCTGACATACACAATTCTGGGACAAAGAGGCAATGCACTATTTCAAAAATTTGAAGCTGTCATTCTTTTTAAGCAATGTCACTTCAGGCTCATCTTGTCCAGCATGACAAAAAGTATGTCCAAACCTGAAAAGCAAGCTGAGAACAGAGAAGTAGGTACCAAAGCAAGTAATGTTAAACCTGCAAGGCAAATGTTGTTCAAAAAGATACTAAAACAACAAACCCAGCTTACAGGGAAAAGGAAAACTTTAAAGTTCAGAAGATCAATGCAGAAATATATTCTTTAAAATTCTTCCTTTTGTTCAAACATGAACAAAAAATATGTTTTTAAATGAGATGTGGGAAAAAAAATCTTTAAAATAGTTAATCTCTATGTATTACACACATAAGGTTAGCTGGGCCTTTCACCAACAAGTAAGATAACACTAAATTAATTATCACCTCAAACCTTACTTTGGTCCTTTCTGCCACACAGAAGTTATATATATTTTAATTACTTTTGAAGTGGTTATTACATATCTCTTTCTATCCTACCCATTCAGCATAAGGTCTGCTGTCTGATTTACTTCACAAATGTTGTGCAGAATACAAAATTATCAATTTACTTCTGAGTTCTTGATAAATTAGCTAAGCAATTTAAAAATATTAGTGCATTTGTCTTCACAACATCATCTAATCTAGTAACACTAGAAAGCAGTATGTTTATTCCATAAGACAGAACAGAGGTACAGAGAAATTATTGCCAAATTAATCAAAAGCATCTATTACTTTTACTGTCTAGTTGGAAAATCAGGACCCTATTTTCCAGAATGTTATAAAAGTGCCACCTTTTTATATATTCAAGCTTGCTTCAAATTACCTCTTTCAATCACAGACACTACATCATTCTGGCAAACCTTGCCATCTAAATGGCTCATTTTACACCCTGATAAAGTTATTTCCCTATTCCTTCCCGTGTGTGGTTGTTTGTGGTTTAAATTTATATTCATCAGGAAAAAAAGTGAACATTCATGTGGTTTTGATTTAACTCGGGACTGACCAGATCATTTGCATATTAAAGACAGAAAGTGAGACTTTGCAGCTAAAAGATGAGGGCACAAATCTCAAGGCTTCAAGCTTCTCCTGATTCCAGGAGATTTCTGTAGAATCTTTGAAAAACTTCCTTCACACAAAGAGCATTTTCTCAATAAATTACATAAATAATTACAAAGCCTGCAATATTACATTTTTTGAAAGAGTAATGCATTCACCCCAAGTTTCTTTCTTGGAAACAGATAATTATTAGGACTGTAATATAATATATACAGTAAAAAAGCCCCAACACGCCAAAATTAAATGCCACACACACTCCCTCTCTCCCCCCAAATCCATAGACATTGTGGTCCTGACATTTCCAAGCCAATGGTTTAAGTTTTCCCATCTTAGTGAGCTACAAAACCACTGAGAGTAGGAGGTGCGTCCAGAAACCAGTGCTCCTGCTCAGTCAGGTAGAGCAGGTTTTCCTGGATCATATCCCATCATTTCAGTATCTTCAAGGATGGAGACTGAAGAGCTTCTCTGAGTAACCTGTGGCACTGCTTAATCACTCTTACATTAAAAACCTCTTTTTTTTCATATGTTTAAGCAAAATTTCCTGTGTTCCAAGTTGTGCCTGCTGCCTTTTGTCCTGTCACAAGAGACACCACTGAGAAAAGCCTGGCTCCATCTTCTCTTCTGCTCCCACTGGGTATTTATGTACATTGATAAGATCCCCTCAAAACTTCCCTTCCTTCAGCCTCTACTGGTTTATCAGTTACTCCAAGTCCTTAATTGTTTTCGTGGTCTTCACACATGCCAGTTCATGGCATGAACTGGACTCATGCCAGTTTGTCCATGTATCTTTTGTCCTGAGGGAGCTCGGAACTGGACCCAGGACTCCAGATGTGTCACACCAATGCTGAGTAGAAGTGCAGGATCACCTCTCTCAACCTGCTGGGAGACTATCAGGCTACTTTGCCACAAGCCTGTCATGCAAAGTGCTTCCGAATGGCAGCACAACCATCTATGTGTACAAAACCTAAGAATCTTCTACATGCACAAAACCTAAGAATCAAGGCCTTATAGTGGGAAGATTCAAGAAACCTTTTAATTTCTGAATTCATAAAAATTTATGGGTCATATATGCCACAAATGTCAGCATCCAGTCTATTCAGACTTATTATAGCAATACAAGCATGCTTGTCACTACAAAATCAATTGATAAGGCCACTTTAAGCAGCTCAGATATTTTTTTGCTCTGATCCGATGAAGGGGAGCCTCAGTCTATTCCCTTCTCTAAATAACTTCCTAACAGAGTTAGGATCCAAAACCTCTTGACAGGCAAACACACTCTATACCATAGTTAAAACTGAGGCCTGTGAAACCTGTAAATTATTAATGTACTAATCAGGATATAATTTATACTAAATTGTTGAATGTAAGTGTAAAACCTTCTGTTTACCAACAGTGGTATACAAATATTCTGTAGCATTGTGATGACATAGACACAGTATATATAAGCATTTTATCTAAGTATGTGAATGCCGAAGGGACAATCAGTGATGGGCACAACTGCATACAGGATCAGCCAGATTTAAAAAAAGTTGTCAAGACAGGAAACACGATTAAGTGTAAGAGATTGCAAACAGGAATACACAATCAATAATCTTGGAAAATGAAATTCTAACATGAAGTCTAGAGGAACCCTGTGTCCCCAGGAGAAGAGGAACAACAGCATAAAATAAAACATCAGCAAGGAAAACAAGAGAATGAAGATGAGCACAGAGCCATTCAGCCTTCTTTTGTCAAAGAGCTCCAAAGCCTAGACAACACTGGCACTGCAGCTGAGGACTACCAGGGATTGCAGCTATCAGTTGTCTGCATAGCCCAGCAACATGAGGCAGGCTCGTAGATCAGTGAAGGTCAGCACAGACACCTCCCCATGATCACCCACAGACAGGTCAGACAAAGGAGCTCATTTT
Source organism: Taeniopygia guttata (assembly GCF_048771995.1). Taxonomy (NCBI): domain Eukaryota; kingdom Metazoa; phylum Chordata; class Aves; order Passeriformes; family Estrildidae; genus Taeniopygia; species Taeniopygia guttata. The sequence goes on along the minus strand of NC_133027.1, from coordinate 66,230,572 downwards.
CCTGCCTTACAGAGGGCCAAAACCTTCCCAGAGCCTTCTTGCTGCTATCACAGCCTGTTAAGCTGCTCCCACTGAGTGCTCTATGAATCCAAACAGCCATCATAAACACAGGGGATGCAAGTCGAGTGCATGCAGAAAACTTCCATCAGCTACTGTCAAAATCAGAGCATAAAGTTAAGGCTGACTGAGCAGGTATCTCATCCTCATTCCTCAGAAGTTCAGATCTTACTGAAATGAACACGCTGGTAAGGCCTGGTATATTAATTCAGGCCGGTGTTAGAATCTGCCAGGTGTATGAGTGCAATGAAAACAAAGTTATGATTCTTCAGGGGAAGACTGGGCTGCAGCAAATGATCATGAAGGACAGCTCTGATCAAATGGAAAATGTCAGCATAGATACTACAGATACCCTTCTCAGACTAATGTACCAAAGAAATTAAATTTAAAAGAAGGCATTATCAAAAGTATCCTAGCATTAAAAAAATCTCCTAAGAAAATTTAAAAGTTGAAATACAGGAAGTCAGATAAACATTACAAAATATTTAAACATTGCACATAGAAGTTTCTTTATGGGTAATTCTAGTTGAAATGAGTCATCACCCTGAATCAGTACATATAGAAGCAACTCATTTCAAGGGGTGTTATACTATTCCATTAGTACTGAAATCTATCAGTCCTTTTGATATAAAAGATGTCTGGAGATTTCAGCAAAATTGACAGTACACAGTTGAAAAGAAAAACCACCAGCTATTGCTTTTGGATGCTTTAAATATAAGCCCAGCCAAAGTATTTTACAGAGCAAAATTTCCTTCACAGTTCTCATTGTAAATATCAATATATTTATCTCTAATTTCATTAAAAAAAAAAAAAAAATCCTTGGACTAGCCAAAACAAAGAACTTAAAAGTTTGGAAAATGTTTATAAGGGCAGATGTTGATGTCTGGAACAACCTTTGAGTCCTTGATGTAGTAAAAGTCACTGAGTAATTTTACTGTTTCTCTCCTCTGCTCAGAATGAATCATTCCTGATGTGTCAGAAAATACCAGAACATAACAGACCTTTTAAAAATAAATTGGTTATTTTTAAGGGCCAAAGACATCTGCAGGTTAAGTCTGGAGAACTATTCAGTTTGTTGTTAATCTTTGAATCTGTAATTAAATCTCAGGTTAGCAGCATGAGCATGTGACTAACATGCTTTTTGTCGGCAGTTTAACAACTTGACACATTTTATATGTATAACACCACTGCAATATATATAATGTAAATGCCAAGACATAAATTAGCTCTTTTGTATAGGCCAGTTTAGAAAACAAACCCAAATATTCCAGCTTAGAATTGCTGTCTGGTCTTCTAGCTTTTCTTTTTCTTCCTGGAGTAAATGTGAAAAGGGAGCAAGGAAACACCCTGTAAAATGTAATTTTCTCTCAGTAAACCTTCATCCTTGATTTTTCAAAGTTTAAATAAAGACTCAAGTGTTTAAAGGGGCTTGAAGAATTATCTACACTAAGTTTTCAACATAATAGTCAAGGGGAAATGGGAGAAACTGGAAACATTATTGAAAGAAAGGTTTGCTGCTTACCAAGTGCATTTTAAATATGCACAGATTAAACAATTGACTTCTACCTGAAGTCAAGATGTAGATGAAGTTAAGATGCAAAGGTAAGCTAAAGAAAATGAAGTAGGTTTGTGTTCAGTCTGAAAGAAAAGAAAACCCAGCAAGGAATTAGAAAAAATTTTCTGACATTACTACCTCTATTATTCTAAATTGGCAATAACATTTAAGTCAAGCAACTCACTTGATCTACTGCTTTATTTGCAAGCAATGTGTTCATTTATCCACAATACGGAACTCTCCAAAATCAAAACAAATGCAGGAAGAAATCCCAGTCAATATTTGATGGACCCTCTCATTTTTCAGCAGTAATGGGGAGAAGTCAGACTAATGGAAATGGCACAATATTTAACAGCAATGTTTGAATGCCAGTAGCCAGCAGATAAATGACAAATCGTTCTATGTAGTCTAGTCACTCCTTCCCTCTCCCCTAAAATCAAAATAAAGTAAAATATCCATGAAGTATAGAACTGTTACATAATTCTCTGAGGGGAAAAAAGAAAAAGCAAAAAAACTGTTAGAATTTGGCACTGAGTGAACATATTGAAGATAATGCATATATCTACAAGAAAAAGCTCCCATTTGCAAAGTCAGGAATAATAATTTTTATTGCTATTCAAGAAATACTTTTGCTCTTTTCAACTTCAAATGGGGAGAAAAGAAAAAATGTGTAACCACCCTCATGGAGCTTCTGATCTATAATTCTGATCTGTAATTTTATTTATAGCTCTGAACTAAAGCACATATTCAATCAGGCATACTGAAGCAACCACAACCTGGACTACACTAATGAGTCTTTAGTTAGGTCTGAAAGAATCCTGAAACGCCTTTGCTGAAGCCATGTAAGGAGACATCTTAGGCCATAGAGGAGCTGGTGGAAACCAAGCCTTTCCCCAGTTTTTACTACACAAGGGAGATAAGAATAGTAAATATCACTATGAAAAATAAGCAACAAACTCAAGACTCTGTCATAGTTTCACAAAAAAAATATCCTTTAGGCAAACTGAATGCCCTTGGGAAATACAGCCTTGCTGCCAGGACAAGGGCAGGTGGACCAGGAAACACCAGCCCTCAGAAGTGATCCATGGCAGGAGCTGTACGTGCTGGAATGGAGCCACAAAGAGGACACTGCTGACCCTCCAGAATCAGACAGGCTTTAGGGCTGAGATCACAACAACCTCCATTTGATAGAGGACTCAGAGCAGGGAGCTCAGCCAGGATTATGAGTGCAAGTAACTAAGTGTAAAATATATGAAAAAACTGTCCCCACCTATGGCAGAAATAGAATCTGATATGAATGGCCACCAATCTAGTAAACTTGGAATATTCACAGTAGGATCACAGCTAAAGCAGTGTCCTAGCTCTCTACTCAAATATGCATTTTTTAAAATCCTTTCAATGTTTCTTTGGTAGTAGTACAAAAGCAGTGTAATCTTAGTCCAGTGCTGAGCAAGACACTATAAGAAACATCTTATTGCATGCAACTGCACTTCCATCACAGAGCTGAAACCATCAGAAGATAACTTTTTAATAAAGAAATTTTTAAGGCTTTATAATTTAGAATTCCTGGGGGTACACATTGCAACAAACAAACCATTTTTCTTACCTATCATACACGTTGAGTAGCCAGTTAAGACACATGTCTACACAGAGAGGAACATTCACCATATCTTTGTGTTTCTCTTCAAGTCCACTGTAGATGGTAGTGAGACAACTGATCACATCCTGGACACCAATCAGCTGATCATTTTGACTCAACTTGTGCTGCTTGAAAACTTCACTTGTTGTGTTCAGGTCCAACAGGTCCACTAATAATAGATTAAAAAAATAATAGGATTAAAAAAAAAAAAAGTGTGAATAAACATTGACAATAATTGTTTATGTGCAAATTGTAGCAAACACTGCAAATAACTTGTCCTGCCACAACATTTCAAAAGGCCTAAAATCTGCAACCAGTGGCTTTTATTTAGTAAGATATAGTGACAAACCATTCCCTGTGACAAGTCAACAACATTTGGACACTATTTATTTAAAAAAAACTAGAATACAAATATTATAATGGCACCGCACAGCCCAGAATAACATTAAAATAGCTGCTAAACTAGTCTGTGTAATTAGAGGATCCTAACTTTCAGTACACCGACAGAGAATTCATGAGGCTTACAGGATTCTTCATATTTACCATAAAGCAGAATCCTATCACTTTTGATAAAAGTAAAGCAAAGCAAATTATTATGTAAGAATTCTTTCCTAAAGGCCTGATTAACTGAATAGCAGTTGTTAAATTAGGGCTTAAAAGAAAGCATGGAGATTATTTATTGCAGTTTTCCAGAACACTAAATGCTATGATTTCTTGAAAAAATATTTTTATCTCCTTTATTACAGAATTCTTTCTATAAGCAGTTGGTGATGCAATGGATATTTTACAGTGGAAAAAGGGTTTTGTTCTCAAAACTATTCAAATGTGATTGTGAAAATCTGGGGGTTGCATGGTGAAAAGGCCATCAATGAGCACTTCTACCTCCTTCTGCAAAAGAAAGTGGAAAAGATGAAGCATAAATGGTATACTCCTCAGTGAATTTTTTTTACAGAAGCAAGGACTTTAAGTTAAAAATATAATTGCAATGTATGCTTGCTACAATATACATAACATGCAGTTGGAGTATATTAAAAGCTCATACTGAGATGTTTGTGGAGAGTCAGTAACACATTTGCACTATAAATGTCATCTCTCAAATGAAAAAAAAAATCCACATGACAGTCTCTGACATGTTGTGAACTGCTCTTCACCAATCATCCCAACGAATCATAGAATCAGAAAATTATTTTTGTTGGAAGAGACCTTGAAGATTTTCTAGTTCCAACCTAGAAACTTGCTGTGGCAGGCACACCTCCCAGTAGACCAAGTTGCTCAAAGCCCCATCCAGTCTGACTTGGAACACCACCAGGGATGGAGCATCCACAACTTCTCTGGGCAACCTGTGCCAGTGTCTCACATCCTCACAGTAAATAATTTCTTCCTAATACTTAATCTAAATGTCTTCTCCTTTAGTTTAGAACTGTTTCTCCTTGTCATATCACAATCTGTCCTTTTAAAAAAGCTACTCTCCCTATTTTTTATAAGCCTCTCTTAGGTACTGAAAGGCTGCTCTGAGGTCTCTCTGAAGCCTTCTCTTCTTCAGGGTGAACAACCTCAGCTCTCAGCCCTTCCTCATAGGAGAGGTGCTCCATCCCCATTGCTTGCCTCTTGACCTGCTCCAACAGGTCTACATCTCTCCTGTGCTGAGCACCCCAGATCTGGAAGCATTAGTCCAGGTGGGGTCTCACAAGAGCAGAGAGGGAGAATAACAATGTTAAATAAGGAGCCCAGATTTGCAGCCTGTGCAAACTGGATAATTCTATCTGGGCTGGAAAGCAAGGTCAACATTAAAAAAATCAAGAGCAAGGTAACATTAACCATATGAGTAACTCTGTCAAGAACTCAGTGATCATCTACCAAAAGCTTACATTCCCAACCCCTTTTCCCCTATCTACCCTTCCTCACATCTTTGTAAATGAGGAACAGTACCTCGCAGCCCTTGCCTTTCCTCTCCTGTACTAAAATTGGTACATTCTGTTCTCGCCTCACAGTATCAGAGTTGCAGGGGTTTACATTTGTTTGTTTTTCATTTTCTTTTTTTGTTTGGTGGGAGATATCTTAGGTCCTTCTCTTGGGCTTGCAAACAAATGCCAGCCATGTATTTATCAAATGGCAGACTGGTTACTGCAGCAAAACACCTTGCCACTAGTTTGACCTGAGGTAGCCGAAGTGTTTGGCAATACACTCACTGCAGCATAATCTTCTACAATAGTTATAAAGGATATGATACACTGAAAAAGTCTCACAGGCATATGTAAAAACAACATGAACCCACAAACAGTTCACAGTGTAACCCTGACTACTTTTTGAGATGTGGAGGGAGTAGAGTAAAGTCAAGTGAGGGTAACCTGCTGTCCCCATGACATACATACTGAATTTAAGAGATGGCCACTTTTCACACTTCCTCTTTCTTTGTCTTTAATGACAAAGAAAACCCTGTAAAAATTAATGCAACCAGTTTGCTGGTTTTGTTTTGGTATTAGCTTTTATTTTATGTTTGAGTCATAGGAGTTTTTTGTGTGTTTGTGGTTTTCATGTTTTCTAGCTATTTTGCAGCCTGTTTCTGGCTGCAAAAAAAAAACCCTTTTTAAAGCTTGTGAAATTTCAGAAAGCTTTGGAATGCCAGGAAGTTGTAGCCTATGGCTTAACATTAGTATCCTTGCACTGAAAAGAAGTAATTCAACAGACACTAAGCCTGCTAACTTCCCATCTTGATCTGCTGGCATTAAGATCTCTCATTCACATTTCTGCCTGAGCATTCCAGAAGGACCTGGGAGAGGTACTTCCAATATTTTTTGTACTAAAAAATACAGCAAGTCTGATGCTACACTAATGCAAATTAAGCTAAACTTAGACTTTTGGATGGCACCATCCATGGAGAACAACCAGAGGAAATTACTTTCATTCCTGCTTACTTCAGCACTTACCTGACTGAATAAAATTTGGGACAGGCAGTTATACTGTCATGCCATTTCTGGCACGATGCCTAGACAGGTTTCAGTGCATTTTTGCATTACCATTCTGCATCTACTTGAACACGCTGAATGACCAATCCTGATTTTAACCAACCAATGGGCACAAGGCCCATTTCTTCCCTTTCTGCAGCAAGGAGATTTTCCCAAAGAAAAAGAGAAATCATATCATCCAGCACTGTTAAAGCAGGTGTGAGTGACTGACTCAGGAACAGCCACATGCAGCTACTAATGGCAAATTTGAGGCTGCTGTAACCCCATGGAAAATAGCCAGGCATTACTGTGGAGTTTTTTAATAAAAAGACCTTGCAAATGATAGCAGTTCCTGCAAAGAGACTGCACTCTTCCGTCAAAGAGGGTAGTGCTCACAGCTCTCTTAGTCCCTGATGTCTAAATGTTCCAATGTTTCGCCTTGTGTGGTTGATATTCCTATTAATGTTCTTAAATTTTAAATCACCTAGAGGAACTCAGCAACAGAATTCTGAATATACATGGTGGTTTTGTTCCCTTTTTGCCTTTCAGTACTATACTTCAGTATGTGGGGCATTATAATTTCTTGAAAATGGGCTAAGGAATGCTGCACAAGAATAAAATATTATCAGGACCTGGTGCTACACAGCTGCCCAGTACATCTGCAAGAAATGATACTCTCTCTGGCCCCATTCTTCTGCTACAGTGGGAAAGCACTCTCCCTACATCTGCCCCACATAATCTGAGACAGAGAGGCTAAGAATTCACTATTTCCAGCTTGCAAAGTTTCTTATATTCCTGCAAAATAGGTATACATATATATGAAAATGTATGTCTCTGCAGGAATCTACTGTCAAAAAACAAAAAAAAAAAAAAAAAAGAAGAAACACAACTCTATCTTTTAAAAGGAGAACGAGGAAAATGGGAGTAAATTCCCTACAGCTGAGGTTTTTTGACACTTACCAAGAAGAGATATGGCATCAGCAAAGTTCTCAAATGAACATTCTAAAGTGCAATTGGTCCTGAATCTGCTTGTAAAGCACTTACACTGCAAAGTCAAAATCTATCAAGTGCACGTGGAACTGTGCATCCAGTTCCAGCTGTGCTCTTGGGAGTTCCCACCAAAATGCCTTTGACATTATACACACACCACGTCTGTGACAGCAATTTGTCACACTTTACAGTGATCTCCATTTTTGGTGATTTGTTTTGATGTTTTCTTTGCCTTAGCACATAAGCCTTTCTGAAGTATTCTGCATCCAAATACCTCTAAAATGCACCTGCAATTAAAATTACAGGAAATACAATGGAAGACTAAAGTAACTCAGACCTGAAAATGAATGGCAGTAGTACAGAAGATTACTCTTTCCCTACCTAAAAATAAAACCAATTTTTTATTAAGTACACATGTATAACAAAGATTTTTTGGCTGTTTTCTCTTCCCATGAAGCACAGAGATCAAGTAAACAAGCAGCTTCATAGATAATAAGGCAGATTGGACCTGTAAGGATAAGAGTTTTACTCCTAGCTCTTTCAAAGTGGAGTATTCTCTTTACTTCTTACTATTTCCTTCTGTCCTACTTTCCAACTCCCTCCCCTGAAACTGGAGACAATAGGAGGGCACTTCTGAAATCTCTGAATGAAGAGAGCTAATCCTGGCATTTATTACAGAAATTGATAGATTCTGCAGTAAAAGCAAGAGCAGACAGTATGTCCCTCTTCAAAGCTTATTAGAACTAATAAAAATGAAGCTTGAGCTATACAGGTAACTAGAAAAGCTGTATGTCTGACAGAAATAGGCAGCATTATTAGCATCTGTGCTATCCAGTCTATTTTTTCCCACTCTTCCCTGAGGAGCAGCTCACACAAGGAGAATTTTATTCTGCTTTCTGATCTCTTGCTTTGCTTTTTGTTTTTAGGTACATCTTGATTAATACTATATACCCTGCATACTGATAAGCAAAAGCTCAATGTTCTTTAGTCTTGCTGGGAGATGAAGCTGTAGTCCTTGGTGGAACCACATCTTATGAAGAACTGGCGATAGGTTCTGTGCTCTGCACAGATACAGTCCAGCTTTCTGGAGCAGCTAGCTACCATCTCAGGCACAGCTTCATTCAGTATGATGTATATCTGAAGGCCAACTAAGATCAGACTTTGTCTTCTAGGCTGGAAGGAAAACTAACCATCTGGAGGGTGGGAAGAGATCTCTCTTTGTGCAACTCCTTTCCTGCTTGCATCCCTAGGAGGATTTTGCACTTCTTGTATTCTTATTCAGCCTGCGGTATTGTACACCCTTCAGGGCTGAAAAGTATTTCCATGCCCAAGACTCCTAATTTGTAAGAGGAAAATTTGGTAATAGCATACATCTTTCTACCATCTGTTGCCAAGACGTTTCAAAATGCCTAAAATCTGCAACCTTTACTCTCCTTCACATCCCACATCACCTTCCAAAATTGTCTAATTTCCTTTTGCTTTTTCTGTTAGATGTGTGTTCTTACTTTCACCTTGTTTTTTTCTATTATATGTGTGTTTTTATGTATTTCATTTTTCGCGGTTTTTAAAATTCAGTTTGCTTTGCACATGAGACTCATCAAGAGCACAGATCCCCAGTGTGGTACTTGCTATGTGACTTGGAGAAGTCCCAAGAGCAGAGGCCAGGACAAGATCTCCTGATCTATCACTTCTGAGACTGCTAAACTTTGAATGTGCATCATGTAACTTGCTGCTGAATTAAACAATAGTTGTGATAGAATAGGAAATGCTTTTTAACTCCTTAGCAATATAAATAAATAAATCTATAAGTAAATAAATTCACCTATAAAACAGAAAATTTAAGACAAGAACGATTCTTAGTGAGTTTATCATTTTAACTTACGTGCTGCACCTCTCTTTTATTAATTTATTTTATTTATTTGCAATAACAACACCTACTGTTGGCAGTTCTTGCCATTTTGTTGGTTGACAGTGTGTCAAGGATGACTTGTCTACTGCAAATGTTGTTAGATGAAGCTGACCCTCCCTTCCCCAAGTACTGTAGAGAAACAATTTCCCTCAAAGGCCCAACTTACAGCACAGTGCTTTCTGCAGCCTGCGGATTTTGATGGCCGTGCGGTAGGCGGAGAAGCGCACGTTGTTCAAGTCAGCTGAAAGAGCAGAACAGAAACATGAGCAGCCCCAAAAGTACAGCCCATAACTTTCCTTTGCATATAAATCTTCATATTTTGGAAGAGTCTGATATCCCTTCTCTTTGTAATTAATTAATAGGATATATCAGAACAAATTAAAAAAACTGACAATTTGGGACCTCAGTTCAATTCACCTTCAGGGAAAGCCTCGTGATTGACAGTCCAAGACCTTGAAGAAAGTGGCCCTCCAGAAATGCTTGCACTATCTTGGTACATGTAATACATACATATACAGGAGAGTTTCACATAAGTATTTCACACTGGTACATAGTTCCCAGACTCAAATACTCTAATTTTCTCAAATAAATTACAACTCCATCAGATAACGTACAGGAAACAGAGGGCAGCAAGCGTCACAGTAACAGAAAAAATGGCTTAAGCTTTAATTTATATGCCATGATTTTGCAAACTGTGCTTTAAAAGGGATAGTCAGCTTAGCTGTAAGCTCTGTTTTAGAAATTGATTGGTACGGTAACATTTTTTCCTCACTCAACAGTATTTTTACCCTTCCTCTCCTTAGAATGGGAGATTTTACAGTAAATGATGCCATCATGGCATGTTGAACTAGTTGTATCATAATACAGTTTAGCTTTTACTGAAAAGGTAGCTGCTCTATTTTATTACCAAAATTAGTTCCTTGCAGACCAGCACCCTGGTTTAAACATGCAGAGAGCCTGTATCATTGGAAAATTCCTTGTGAAGTTAAAACGAAAAAAAAAAACAAGGTACTGCATTAAAGCATACAGTCAGAGTACATGGTTCAGAATTAATAGTGCCAAAAGACAATGCATAACGTGACCAAAGCAGCAGGTTTTGGGCAAAGTGTGTCTCATCACAAATTGAGAAATGCTGTTACACTCAGGTCATGAGAACTCAAACATGGTCAGTATCCAAATGCAGCTTTTACTCCTGGAATATAAATCACAATGGTTTAATAAATGCACTCACCTAAGGACTGGAAGAGATCAGTCATTTTAGGATGATCCCAACAAGTCGTCTGTGTCTCATGACTGCACAGAAACAAAGTAATTAAAGTTTCAGAAAACACACATATGCATTTCCAAAGAATAAAATCTTAAAGATATTCTGATTTTCTGCATTTAAGTGGTAAGAAATGCCTCAGCTCTAATTAAAATGCATGATCTGTACTACCCAGTTCCTTAATTTTATAATCACGAAGTTAGTCAGATGATAGCCCACCCATATTTAGCAATATTTACTTTTGATTCTAACCGTGATGATAGGAGCTGGACTCTGACCCTGCAGCTAAGAGGTACACTAATAAGGTAAAAGTACATTTCCTGTGCTGTAAATCTATAAATATATTTGTAAAAATAATTTAAAAATAAAAATGTTGAGATTTTATTTCAATCTTCATTGCATATTTGAGCACATGTATCAGAACACAGACAATGATGTTAAGCTTTACCCATAACATTTATTTAACATGTAACATGATCATTTAGGTTGGAAAGGACCTTTAAGATGGAGTCCAGTGGGAAACCTGATCACCATTCACACAGACAATCAGTAAATATCTTGATTTAGGAGACATGCCCTACATTACTGTTCACAGAACAGAGGTTCAATAGGCAGAATCCCTTAACCTACTGATTAGTGTTGCTGTTTCAGTTTATCAGAGTTTCAAGTAGGCAGCCATAAGGGTCAAAACATGTGTTATGTCAGGTCCACTGAAATCTCCAATTCCCTTCTACAAGCCACACTTTACTTGTATTTATCAATATTAACTGCCGGAATGATTGCATATTCTTGTCTTACAAAGGATTTACATTTGAATTAGATTTGCAAGGTAACTAATCAGAGAGGTCATATTAAAAGGATCATAGGATTCCCTTTAAAAGTTAATGAAAATGAAATTATGCTGTCTTAGAAAATTTAACAGTAATGCTCAGAGAACACCTTTGTTTCTATTTAAAAATTGTTAATATACCCATTTTTTTCCTGCATAGAGGGAAACATGATTGTAAATAATGACTTTAAAAAGGCCAGTTTGGTATTAAATGTAGTGAACAGTATCATCATTTGCTACATATAAATGGCTGTACCTCAGTGAGTGCATAGTAATTTATCATCAAGGTTTACTTTTTAATTGAGAAACCAATCAAGAATAAACCCTTTTACGTTAGGCGGTACAAAAAAATTGTATAGAAATCATTGCTCCAAAGAACTGCAGAGACAGAACATGTACCATAAGGGAAGGCAAACTCCTAAAAATTTAAGTGCTGAGGATCCTTTTGTGTATGCATTTGGCTCAAACATACACCAGTGGAAAGTGCTTGAAATGGGTCTTTGTACATGGGACACAATCCTCATTTTACAGTCCATTCCAACTTTGAGACTAACCTAGGTATTCAGAGACAGCTTCTCCCCATCATGCTTCACACTCTGCCATGGTTCTCAATTTGTCTATATGGCATAATCACAACTTTGTGAGGGGTTCTTCAAGGACGTTCATAGGCAAAGTATGTATTTCCTATTAATACAATAAGCTAAAATCCTCTTTTCCCTCTTTGTGATTACTCCCTAGTCACTGACTGAACATGACTACATTTAAACAAAAGAGATTTATGCAATAAACCAAGACTTCTACCAGAACATGACTGACTCTAAAATACTATAGCAAACTCTCCTCAATTCAAAAGAAAACACTTAAATACATCTTTACACCTGAATCCATCTTCCTGAATAGAAGATTTTATTTTATTTCATTCTGATATCATTATCACATGAATTCCATTCACATTTCAAATTTCCAATAAGGTGGTTGAGGCTCTGGTAGTGCTAAACTCCAAAGCTCATGCATGCCAGTAAATCAGTGGGTTTGCACTTTTTAGGTAGCTAATTCTGAAACAGCACTATGCTTATCTTTGTCCAAAAAAGTAATTTCAAAAACAAGTAGATTGACAATAATTTTCCTATAAAAGGCACACCAAGAAAACCAATCATGAAGCCAGCAACAAGAAAGAATATATTTGGATTTCATGCTTTGCTGGTGACTGTCCAGCATTCTCACTCTGCTGTCTAAAGACTATAGTATATCAGGGAAAAGCACATATACAGCTTCAGCAAATACTGATGTAAACAGGAACAGGAAATACAATATAATAGTTCATACTGTTCAACTTATTTAATAATCTCAAAACTACTCTAGAAACTGCCAAATGTCTCCACTTTCATGTTAACAGGATGCCATAAATTTGTTGCCCATGTAGAATTGTTGACTAAATTCACCGCAGCAGCACACAGAAATGAATACAATATGTGATCAGTTTAATAAAGCTTGATTTAAAGACATGGCTTTAACCCAAATTCCTTTCCAACTCAAAGCCACTTCCAAAAGTCAAGCCCCAAATCAAAACAAAACCCCCCAAAACAACTGGTGATTTTACTGTCAGCATTCTAAGTTAAAGGATTTCTTAGGATATTCTGAGAAAAATAAAGCCTTAACTAAAACACCTTCAATCTTTTATGTTAAAAGTAAAGGTAGGTGGCAGTACTGTGACAGAAGCTGTATACATGTATACACAGACAGATATTTCCTTCTATTTAAAATATTGAAATATCTATGCAAACACTATATGTAAACTACATGCTATTTAGCTGAGTCAAATCCTGTTTACTCCCTTAGAACCTATGATGGCAAAACTAGCCATGATCATAGGGACTTTGCTGAATTGCAGCCATTATTTCCCAGTTCCCTGTTTTCTGGCATTAAACATATGGTTCCATGAGAAAATATGTTTCTGACTAGTTGGGTGCTGTGAGGATATTCCTGAGAGCTGCAGCAGAAATGGAAAGTTTATTTAGCTAGGTCCTTTTCTATTTTTCTTTTTTTTTTTTTTAATTGTTAAAAATATAGAAGAAAAATACTTATATGCTTGGATAAATCCTTGCCTTTTTTTTATTCCCCCTCTGGAAATATACTTCATTACGCATTTGCAATACTTAATTAGGATGTGGGTATAGTTAATTGCAATTTAGATTCTAGCTTCTAAGTAATTTATAAACCCATGTGAAATGAATAAGAGCTGATTTTACTAATCAAACTTTATCCCTTAAATCAAGTTTCCAAAAATTAAGAGCAAACAGTTTCATTATTGAAATTGTATACTTTAAATGCAGAGTTTTAGTACAGTTTTATCTGAAAGACTAAAATCACTTTAATAGTGAAAATATGCCATAAAAAAATATGCATTTTTCCTATTTTGTGTTTACTTAACATGAAGTTGAAAAAGTAAATGAGATATCAAAAATTTCTGTATCCTGAACTATAATCTCCTTTCTCCATTTGATGCAGTGAGCACCTGAACAGCTAAATTTTCTCTTTACAGAAAAACACAGAACATGAAATTTATGCCTAATAAAATAATGACTGTAAAATATTTTTCTGTTTCTATTTTATTTGCAAAAAACATACAATTGTGCCAGACTGCATAAAGACCAATGGGCTTTTAAAAGTTATCACTCAGTTTCTTTCTATGCCACACAGATTTTGTAAGAAAGGAGGCCAAGTGAACATCAGCTGGTACAACTGAAAAAAGGCAAGAGAGGATCCCTTCCAATTCCTTAAAGTCAGTACTACCTGACAGCTGCTAAGTGACTACAGAGGGTGAACTTGACTGTGCCAGCCTAATCCCAAAACACCCAGCAAGAAATCATGGGTAACAGCCAAGCAATTCCATACAAGGATCCTGCAGAGAAGAGGAATGGGCTCAGAGCTAATGAATCACCAGCTCAACAGTCTGTTCAGGTCAAGGGAAGGCAGCAGCTTCACAGTCACAGGCAGTGCTGCTACCACCACCAAATATATTCCATGGGTAGGAATGGAATGGACAGAGCCATGGAAAAAAAGCACATGATTGTAAATTTAATAAGAGCTACAAAAAATCATTTCATTGAACTTCCAAAAAGATTCAAACCAAGAACTTAACCAAGAGCAGAGAAACCTGCAGATTCTTCTCTCTCTGTTACAGCTACCAGGGCACTTCTGTCCCAGGTCACAGTGATGACTGTGCAAGGAGCACCTTCTCTTGCAAGCACCCTGCTAATGTCAAGAACTACTCAGAGTGAGGTGATATTAACTTTGACAGAAGATGAACAACAATTGGGCCCATTATTCTTCTTGCTTGTAGATGGCACCAAAAAAAAAGGATTTTTCAAGGAGCCCAGGGTACAAGATTTCATTCTGTTCAGTGGGTGGCATAAGGAGGGATTTCTGCTATTACAGAAGCGAGCTGCTCTACAGGGCAGTAACACAAGTGGTATGAACATATTACATCTCTCCTTATGCTTTACTCAGGGAAAAATTAAAAACATTTCACTGATAAGTGATTTTTTTTTTGTTCCTATCAAAAGTATGAATTATTCAGAGCAAGAGTCTTCTAAATCCCTTCTGCCAAACTTATGGACCCAATATGAGCCACATAGCAAAACATGCATCCATGAATATATTACCTGACAAAGCAGTGTAATTTAAAAAGTCTAAATGTATTTGTGTAAATGTCACTAACAAAAAACCATGCTAACCATAAAATATTCCAAACTACAAACCATTCACATATTAATGAAGTGCTCTAAAGCTTACATGACAGACATTTGCCCTTACAATCTGTTTCTTATCCATTATGTTTGCTGTCAACTTTCTAATTATAATTGGCAAAGAGAAACCATTTAAAAAGCACTTCCTGATTGTAAATAAAAAGCTGAGAAACAGTTAGTATGTGATTTAATTTATACTCTAGAAAT
Source organism: Taeniopygia guttata (assembly GCF_048771995.1). Lineage (NCBI taxonomy): Eukaryota > Metazoa > Chordata > Aves > Passeriformes > Estrildidae > Taeniopygia > Taeniopygia guttata. The sequence continues at coordinate 66,215,428 of NC_133027.1, read as the reverse complement.
AAAAGAACAGTCCTGTTGAAATGAATGGATTAAGTTTAACATCTCCAGGTCTTTCAAGATGCTCACAGAGTTGTGAAAAAAATCCATTTGTTCTTCTCCAGCTTTTTTGTACAAGAAAGAAAACAAGAAACAGGTGGGTATTTTTTATCATTTCTTATAATGGACAAGGCCTCTGTGATAATCACTGGTGAACACTACAAGAAACAGCATTCTGGCATGATGTTAAGTACCTTTCTGTTCCTGTAGTCATTTGCACAAAACATTACCCAAAATCAGAATCTTTAACTGATCACTAATGAATCAACAGCACTCAGAACTCTGACTTTGCTACCCTTGCCAAATTTTAAATGGCATTAACATCCCTACTTTATGTCATGGTGTTTTGGCTAGATACTGCATAGTTTTCTCTATTTTTTTTAAGCCCATTAGAAAATACTGTTTTGTGGTGAAAAGAGCTGGCATAATGCATCACAAGGGTATTGCACCTTAGAGGTTGGTAGAACCATTTATATGCAGATATTTTGAAATCACTCTAGACAAATGTGCTACTGCATTTCTTTAATTGAAAATGAAGACGAGCACAGGAACTGATAAGTGAAGAAACTCTCAAACCTTCAAACTTGTATTACCTCTTTCTGTAAATTAGATTTTGCTTTCCCTTCTAAAGGAAACATCTAATACTTATAAGAATGATATTATGGATATAATTATAATAAGAAAAAAGATTTTTTTTTTCTCTGTTCCTTTACTTCTCCCCCTCTTCCCCATACAGGCATAAACCAAACATCAGCAAAGACTTTCTGAAGAGTCTTAAAAAATAGAGAAGCAGAAAATATTTTATTCCTGTCCCCATAAAGCTGAACAAAATACAGAAGGTGATAGAATTTCTAAGACACTGGTGATGCCAGCCACTTTGCAGGATTACAGAAAAGGCAAGGCAACTATGGCATTTGATATCGATTAATTTAATGGCTGCTACAAGAAATTGCTCTCCCTATGTAATGCCCTGCATGAGATTAAACTCAGTGTGACCTTTTCTATGTTGCCCTTTTGTTTCTTCTGCACAGCACAAATATCTAATAATTTATGGCATTGAAAGGTACATGGCGGAAGAACACTTAAATTATAGTTAAAAGAAAAACAGTGAGAAATGCTAGGGTAATTATGCTTTCTGCATATTCATCATGTTTCCCTCATGGATGTTTAATGATCATAGTGTTTCTTTTCTTATTCTGCTTCTCTTTGGAATATTTTTATTGAGATGCTATGTAATACAGGCTTTATTTTTTTTTTAACTTACTGTTACAGAGACCAAGGATGTCTTATTTGTATGATCCAAATAGTTACAAATGAACAACAAATTTTTCCCTATTAAATCTCAAATCTTTACAAACCAACCTATGAAAAATGTATTCAATGGCAAGTTCGCCAAACCTTTTGCCCAAACCTCACACTTTTATTACCAAAAGTGCACTGGCAAATACCGCGCCTTCTGTGTTGCATTCCCTTTCATATGCTCATTAGTTCAATTTAAAAAGTATGAAAGACTATGCGCTTTTTTTCCCAGCAGCCTCAAGATTTTGCAGATTAAGGTTCTCATTGAATTTTATGGTGTCTACAGAAATAAAAAATATTCTGTAATTGGCATTAAGAAAAAAAAAATCAAACAGAAGGCAAAAAGGATTAAATAAAATCACATCAACACAGGTAGTAACATTTCACAAATCTGACTTAGTAAGACAATTCAAGAGAAAAAATGTGACAGGGTAAATCAGGTGTAAAAGTTCAGTTCAAATATCCACCATAGCCCAGGAGCATAACACCTTGATAAACCTGGGCCAAATTAATTATAAACCCTTCTTCCAGCTAAGCTGGATAGTTGATCCTTTCCAAAATACCCCAAACCAGGCCACCTTTGTCTGAACTTATAGGGCAGAGGAGGTTGTACACTGGCTTTTTGATTGTTCCTGTGCCTCATTACCTGTTTAAATATAGCCCCAGAAAGGGCAGACATGCCAACCATTAGAAAATGGGGTGGGGAGAATAAACTGACTCCAAAGTCACCACACCAAAGACCTTCCACTGAGCCACTTTTCTCTACCCATGTAAATGCAATCTACCTCTGGTGTCAGGAACCAAAGTGCTTCTTATCTGAAAATACAGACATCTTGTATCATTTTGACACTCTCCTTACAGGTTAATTACCACCTAAAGTACTTTCTCCTGACTTCTCAGGTGCAGCTCCCTAATATTTTTGCACTACATTCTGTGTGCAATAAAACTGCAGACTGCAGTTGGTTCTTTTTTCTTATTTTTCCCAAATACTCAACACAGGTACAACTACGTTATAATCTGCAGCTACGTGACTTTCTGAATATTTAACATTTCTCATTCAAGGACACAGACAAAAAGCTATCAAAATGAAGTAAAGTCATAAATTCATGGTTGCTCTTATTCAGAATTTAAAAGTGTTCTTATTCAGAATTTAAGTTACCTGATTTCAATTAACATTTATTTCCCTTTCAAAATTAATTTTTAAAACTTCTCATTTTTCAGCCACCAATCATACTTTTATTATCCTTGTTCTGCTATACCCTAAAATGAACAACTGGCATCTTAAATCTTCCCTCTGAACACAGAAGTCTTCTTGTAAATACAGTCAGTTGCTCTCAAATGATAAAGTTTTTGAGACTTATTGCAACTGTTCCTTCTACTCACGCTGTGCTTTACATCAAAGGCAACTCATTGAAAGACGGTAGTATAATTTAAAAAAAAAATTTAATCAGTTTCTCCCCCTTTCCTAGCCTTTCTATATATAAAAAATAATTAAATCTTATTGACTGTTCTCTTGAATTGTCTTACTCTAGTAATCATTCCAAACGAATAAGTTTTTCATATCAGTATTGTTTTTCTCTCTTCTTTAAACTGTGTCTAAAATTAGGTAACAGACAAAGATTTTAAAGGGTATTTAAACCCAAGAGTACTCTCCAGCCTCATCACAACAAAGCAAATGAAGTTCAGAATCAGCTGTTTTCTTCTTTGTCTTCCACAATTCTCTGACTAATCTAGATGCTGCTGAAAACAATGTTTATATCAGTAAGAAATAAAAAAATGTAGGAAATTTCAAAGGCAATCTGCTTTCCAGACTGTGAAGTTACTGAAACCCTCAAGTTTCTTTAAAAAAATAAATCCTACTAGTTACATGTGCCATTGCTCTTTATCAAGACACAAGAATCAAGACATTGCTTTAGCACCATATATGCAATTGAGAGATTAACTACTGCAACTCAAATAAGACTTTTCCAGTAATCTTTCCCTGCTTTCAACAATCTTTCTGAAATCTCTCTCTGAGCTGCATATTGAGACACAGTAGTTAATTCTGTTGACTTCATTAAAGCCATCCTGAAAATAAAAGAATTCTCTGCTACTATAAAGAACTCGACCTTCATAGAACTTCTGCCCCCCTACCAAACTTTCTGTGAAAGACCATTAAAAACAATTTCTAAGAGATGCTGGGGCTTGTTTCTGAGCCCCAACAGGCTTCATTCTACAATCAAGCTCTAGGGCCACCAACACACTACTATGGGAGCAAGGCCTGTCCCAGGGGATACTGGGCCACCAACTGGTGTGCTTGAAGGATTGCACCTAGTGCACATATTGGAAAGGTTTTTTTCTGAACCCACAACGGGAAAAAAAAAAGAAAAAAAAAGATTTCTCAAAAACTGAACTTTTGCTGAGGTAGGGTAAGAGAGACTCTCAGAAACTCAGAAGAATGTATTAGATAAGAAAAAAAAAGATATACATATGAAATAATCAAGTTTAAAATCTTTGCTTTGCTCAGCACAGATCAGAAGGTGTATCTTAGTTTGTTCCATCTGTTCCTCTGTTCCACAACTCTGAATGACCTGGTGAGCTCCACAGAACCCTCTGAGGCCAACTCATGCCCCCAACTCCAGCTATTGACTCTGATAAGGTAGAACAGGTAACAAATCTTCCAGTGTCCACTAAGGACATACCCACAAAAAAAAAAAAAAAAAAAAAAAAAAAAGACAAGTTTAGGGCAGTTTTCCTCTTGTTTTCTATATCAGCATTTTCTTTGAATTACCACTGCAGGTGTGATCATTTTAACAGCACCTCTGCCTGAGTCAGAGCAGCGAATGTGCCTCCACATTCAACTTCTGCCCTCTCTTCTTCCATTGGGAAGGAGGTAGTAACCTCTTCCCCAGCGTGTCTCAGTTTTTGCTGCCTCTTGCAAAACTTTTGAGCAGAAACACAAATGCTTTTGTAGAGAATTCAAGGATGTTCATAGCAGGTTTTTGCTTTTTCTGGTTACCTACTCAGGCCCTTTAAAGAAATTAATTTTCATATGACAGTATAAAAACTGTCACATCTCAAGAATGCTAACAGGTTTGATCGACAGATTTATTGCTACCCGCTTTTCAAAGCTCTCAAGTACTTGTAAATTGTTTGAAGCACAAAATGTGGCTCTCAGAGTTACAAGCAACATGCAATAGTAAAAACATCCTCAAGTTCTTTTAAAATGAACTATCTTCAGGGCCAATTCACAGTCATCCTACAGACTTAAAAACCCTACTCTTCTCCCAAACCCAAACTGATAACATTTTAAACATAGATTTCCTTCAGCCTAAAATGAACTACTCTGGGTCTCGCTTATACACTGTACCTTAAAATTTCATTTACCTTTCTAGCAAAGACCTATCCCCCTCTCAAAGTTGCAATATTTGACCTTAAAAGTACAGGCAAACAAAATAAACACTAGTAGAGTATGAAAAGCAAAGTTAGGGATTGCTCTTTGTAGAACACATCAAGATCTCCACACCTCTAACTTAGGTATTCCTTATTACTTTCAAAATAAATAGCTCAACCATTCCTCTTGGTAATCAAGGTATTTGTAAAATTTTTGTAAATATTTATATCTGAGTAAAATTTACCTTAATATCAATTACTATAAAAACTACCATAAAGTTTTTATGGCAAAAGAACAGACAAGGCCTGCCTATTTACAAAGCAATTTTGCACAAAATGAGGAACGGGCTCAATAGATATTAGTCACCACTATCCTGCTTTAGTATTACACTGGAGTGCCTCTGCTGTTTCTTATGTGAGTGAAGTTCTTATTCAGGTTTGTTAGTGACTTGTTTTTATGTATTTCTAAATTATATAGCATGCAAATCAATAAACATGACTTTACAGTATAGTCAGCATAACACTACATGGAGAAACTCTCAATAGCATTTCTGGCAATGACTTAGTACCTATGTTTTTCTGCTAGGTTATGGTGATAGGACCCTCTGTTATACTTAAGAAAAATAGAATCAAGGCAAACTTACTTGATATAATAGGGCACTTTGTTATGCGAAACAGATCTCTGCCATGGAAACTGCACTGAGGCTGAGGAAATAAATAGAAGGTTGTTATTAGAAAGCACCTGTCATATTTTAAAAATCTATCTTTTATTTGTTTTGTAATTAATATGGTTATAATAAATTAAATGGAAATAATTAATATTTCCCATACAACATTCAGTAATTAGAAAAGCAGCAGAAGAAAATTATGGCAATCTATCAGGATGATTACAGGCATCTATTTGATGCCATGCTGGAAATAAAACAAATGTGATGATTCTACTTCAAAGAAGGATGATAAATTCTGAGCAAGCAAGCTAGGCATTTAGGGAAACTGCAGACACTTGTCTTCCTACCTTTATAGGATTATTATCAGTTTATGCCTTTAAAATAAATTATTCCACTAGTATAAATAATGCTCTGCAACAGAAGAAGAAGAAACAGCAACCTTGTTTTTATTAGTTACAACCCTTAGTTCCTATTTGCAACTCAAATTAATATTGATTGACACTGTATGGCCAAGAAAAAAAAACCAAACAATTAAAACCTGTCTTAGCACTTCTTGACAAAGAACTATAATCTTTGCAGAATTTATGGAAATAAGATATCATCCACAATATCAGGAAGGTTTCTGCACATTGAGTTGAAAAAAGCATGAAGTCATACAGGACACTGCAACTCTGCTGACCTAAACATCCCAAGAGATAAAAGGCCTGTTCAGGCCAACAGGACTTTTAGTGCTCAACTTAAAAATAGCTATTTACTGAGAAGTCATAGGTACACATATCAGAAATTACCAGACTAGTGCCTGGGTAATTAGGGTTACAGCATGAAAATATTCCTTGCACTAGTTTCGCTGTGGAAGCAGAGATTGAAAGAACAGGCAGGAACAAGTGATCACCACAATGAGATGAATTTACACTGCACACACACGTCAGTGCCCCTGACACAGAGCACCTGCTCTCGGGTCCTAACAGCCCCTATTTAGAGCCCTGGTAAAATGAGACACAGCTTTGATCCACACTGGATCTCAAGTAATTAAACTCTCAATTAATGTAATTTCCTGCAAACTTGGCCCACTTTAGGATTCATCCCTCTCTGGGGAAAAAAAAAAAATCCACTTGAAAGTAACTCCTCTTCCCTAAAGACCTCTCTAAATTGCAGTGAAGCCTTACAAGCTGTAAAAGCCCCATAGGCTATTGCAGCTACACAGAGATAGGTCTTGCCCTGCTATCAGCTGGCTGGTGTCCAAGGGTTTCATGGCTGTGACCTCTTCCTAAACCACACAAAATATCACGGTTTATAATTTAAGAAATATTTATGCACTGAAAGACAGATTAACTTGGAAGACTATTCCATAAATTAGGGAAATAAAGTAAACCACTTTCCTTACTGGAAACAAAAAAGAGAAAATTCTAACTTTATTTGAAGAAGAAGGTAATATTTGCAATAAAGACGTAAATAAGAAAAAACATAGTAAAGGCTAAATGCTCAAGCAGACCTATTATTTTCTAAAAATAATCCTTAGGCCTTCATAAATTAAAAAAAAAAAAAGTAAAATCAACCTGATAGGTGCAGGTGTGCAGGTGGCCATCAGCTTTAGAGTTTCATTCTGTAGTGTTGCAATTTGGCACCTATGGTGGTTCCTGTTCTAGTAAATGAATTATGTCAGCTAAGTAAGAATTTCCTTAACTACAATTTATTTGCTGTGACAGCTATAGATATTCTCCACAGACATGAATATGAACTAAATGTAATCTAATCAATTAAATTACCTATTATTATGGAACAAGTCATATTCTTTTTATTTGGGAACAAACTTTGTAAAACATTGCTAGATCTCTGCTGTAGGAAAGTCTGGAAAATGAGATTACCATCATCTTTTAAAAATCACTGATGAAAACTGAACATAGTAGTTCTCAACTTGGCATTCACCAGCAGGTCTGCAGATATTAGTATGGCTGAGAGATGCTTTGAGCAGGCCACTGGAGACATAAGCTGTTAGGGAACATGTTCATGGATTTGTCTTAGAAAGCATACAAGAAACAAAACAGAGAGTAGTGGATTGTCAGCCTTGGGAAAAAAAGTTAATATTATTATAGAAAAATCAAGTTACTATTTCTAAAGGCAGAAGGCAGCAAAAAGCAATTTTTTTGCAAGGAATAATGCATTATAAGGATTCTTCACCTTTATCTGTGTTAGGGATGCATAAAATTTTCTGATCAGTACTAACTTGAAAATTGTTTACCTTCCATCTCAAAAGCACTGAAAAACAAATCAACCAAATTCTGCCTCCCAATGATTGGAGGGGACAAATCCCTCAAAAAGAGGGATTGTAGATTGCAGTGGCTTACTAATACAGCTTTACCTCAGACTCATAACACAGAACATTTTATGAAGGGCTAATATATAGCTGGTAGTCTTTAAAAAGATTTTGAAGCCCTTTCATAGTGATGGTCTGCAGGTGGTATTCCAAGAAGTGAATTGGTGTTCCAAGAAGTGAAACAGTAGTCTCAAATGCTGCACTGTGTCTTTTTTAGCAAAGAAATATTTCTAGCCACTGCAGAGATTAAATCACTGGACTAACAGGGGTGGAACCAGGGTGCTGGATAATCTCATCTAGGCTCCATTTCCCACAAAAGGTTGGACTACATGATCTTTTGAGGTCAGTCCCTTTCAAATGGGGCTACTCCATCATTCTGTGAATCTAATGAACAGCCAGAAATAGGTGCCTTGCTAGAAAAAAAATCCTGATTACATGATAACTGGAATATAGTCAGTTGAAAATGGTATGATGGCAAGTTATGGTTCCTTGTTAGTATTTGGAGGAAGAGTAACAGGTAAGTGAGGTAAACTGAAAACAGCTGCTGTCAGACAAGCACAGATAAAAACCTGCCCTTTAATTCAGAAGTTCAGCTTTGGAAATAAAGATTTGCAGAAGACATACATATATAATCAATCGCAGCCTTAGGAGTTTGAGATTGTTTTATTCAGACTACTACTCTATTTGCTCCTCACAGCTAGAAGTCACTTATTGCTGCTAAAAAGGTTTGAAATTTTTGATTTAGAATACACAGTCTTTCAACATGTCAGGATAAAGCCTTCAACTTTCCAGATTTATTTTTTTTCTATTATTATTTTACTTCTGAATTTTCTGTCCCTGACTTACATTTACCAGACACTATATAAAGTTGTAGGTGTAAGTTCTTTAATTCTGTCTTATTAAAGCTCTAGAAAATGTTTGGTTGGGTTTTTTTTGTTTGGTTGTTTTTTTTTAAGATGCTTCAGTTGTAGTTGATGTGGGTAAAGATGTTGCTTTTAACAAATGGTTTAAATGAATATCTACATATTATTTGTTTTTCCAAAACTGTATTACTTAGCTGTAATTCTTTGTGGTGGATGCAAACCATCCTGGAAACTTCCCCTTTTTTACTTTGGTATGTAACATTAACTGAATATCTCCTTAAGCCTGAAGAATATTTCCTAAACACAGCTGAGGAATGCTGATAAGGCACTGCATAGTCTCTGTGGACATATTCTTTTAATGTTTTAACCAGCAACAAAGCCAGTTCACCACTCAGACTTGTGAACATGGTGTTTTATTGTGGCATGTTGTAAGCCAATTCAAGGAAATTATCCAGGCCAAGACAAACAAAACCAGCCAACCTTTCCTGGCAAGTTTTATATGTGGTCTCTTCCATTGATTCTCCCTCAACTAGAATAAGAGAGCCAGATTCTGAGAAACAACTTCTACATTACTTCCTAATCTGTTTTATTTACAGAGACTAGACTGACTAGTCTTAAAAACAGTTAATCTGTCATTCTTTAGCAGTGCCAAAGGTAGCACTCTGTAATCTTTTTAACAAGGTATTACATAGATGTACTGATCAGGTTACAAGTTTCAGTCTAGAAGAGCTACAAAACCACTGTGGCAACAGTATGCAATATTTCTAATAGGCTTTAAAAAAGAAATAAATTCTATACTTTTAAAGTTGTTTGTTTGTTCTGTCAATTTAAAAAAAAAGGATGAAATGGCTCTAGGAATTGCTGGTTTGCATAACAGCTGCAATATTTTATATACACTGCATTTGGTTTACTGAAAAACCAACTGTCGATTCAAAATAAGAACATGGTTATAACATAAGTCAAGAAAAAGAAAATCAAGATTTATTTAGTGATTTAAATTATATTAGCTATACAGTGTCATACACTACTTCAGAATAGCTGCAAAAGATCTGCTCATTTTTATGTTGACTTCTCAACTCCTGCAATAATGTTATCTTTTTTATAGAAGCTCTCAGTTAAAAACTGGAGAGGTGATGGGGTTAAAATTCTGTATCACTAGCTCTGATGATGGCAGGTAGGCTGGAACATTGGGAAACCAACATGAACCTCAATACCACAACCTATGCATAACAATTATATCAATGCAGCTTTTGACTTCTTAGTAGATATGAGATTATATGCTTACACCTCTGAAATTTTTATTAAAAAGATGCAAGGATAGGTCCTGAGGAAGTAATGCATGTTTGGTTTTCCCAGCCCTTTGCTTGAAGTTCCAGGAATGTATGACACAGAGCCTTTAAAAAAAAGAAAAATCCAGGGAGCTCTTCCTTTGTGCCATCCCAGCAAATGTGGAAGCAAAAGGAAATGGAAGAAAGAGTTGGCAAAGGATGAAAAGATGTGGTCACGAGCATGCAAAGATTCTGGAACAGTCACTAGTCAGACTCTGCAGCAGACAACAAAGAATAAAGCAATGACGGCACAACCATCTCAGAAAGACAGAGCGGGAAGCACACTAGTCAAAATCTCAATGAAGTTATGAAGATGAAACACATCTACAAAAACAAGGAGATAATATAATGGAAGAGGAACTTCCTCAAGCCATAGGGAAACATGGAGTAAAGATTAGTCAGCATTTGAGAAAGCCATCATATCTTACATGCACTATTAATTCAAGGAACTTACTGGAAAGAAAATGCTGTGATGCAGGTCCAAAATCTCGGTGTGCCTCCTGTAACTGTTTAAGGCGATCCTCTACAGATACCTACACATAAACATAAACAATCAGAATCTACATTGGAACACCAAGGTCATGATAAGAAAATCACTTGCTTACATTTCTTCTAGTGAAATCAACTTATTTGTGTGTCACAGCAATTATTTGACATCCACCTATACAAGGCTACATATTTTTCTTTCATCTTAATGAGAATCATGTTTCTATCTTGCAGTGTTCTGGTGCGAGAACTGTAGATCAATAATGAACAACAGTAGTTTCGTGGTGACTACAGCTAGCTGCTGAAGTTTCTGATCTCCTCCCAGCCCTTCTGTTGTCCAAATTCCCATAGTCAGCAGGTCTCAGTTTGATTGCATTGATCTTATGCTGCCTTTCCAGCACAGAACCATTTTGGAAGACAGTGTTTCACTGTCTGACATGATGTCCCTCAGTTTAACTGAAACTGCAGTAGCAGTACTTTGGTTGCTTGGTTAACTAAATTTGAGAGGACACACACAACACTCCCCCCCATCCCCCCCCAAAAAAAGCCCCAAAAACTGACAAATAAAATAAGAAAAGAAACCCCACTACCAAATTATATTAGGAAAGGAAAGATCTGATATAACACAATAACAGCTTTGACTGTCAGGAGTGACTCATTCAAAATTACTGGCCAACAAACTGGTGCCTAGGTTTTGAAAATTCATTCACACTGCCCTCATTAGAGATGTGATAAGTATTTCCTACAAAAATAAACACAAGAAAAGGAGGAATTTCAAAAATTCATAAATGAACTTTTAACTGATGTAAGAAACTTCACTAAATCATTCATTGTGAAACTAAGTATAGTTTCAGCTGTAATCAGGCACATGGATTTACCTTTCTCAGACCATTTAAGCAGAATAATCATAACTAAGCAATATGAATCTCTAAACATATCCTCTTCTGCTTTTTATGCTAAATTACTATAGCATATGTCTTGTTATAGCTCTACTAAAACTTAAATCACTTTAAGTGAAATTTCCTACAGAAACTGAACATTCAAAGACTGAATAAAACAGCTTTCATACAAGCTGGAAACACAACAGGAATTTTTACACCAGTTTTTGGTGACACAGATTTATGCAGTAAAATCTACTGCTACAAGACATTAAAAAAAAAAAAAAGTAGCAATAGTTCCCACTATTTCCCAGAATTTAATGCAGTTTCCTGTTCAAATAAACTGCTGAAATAGATTGAAAGGAAAAGCTTTTGGCCAAGCTACAGCAGGAAATGTAGCTTCTTTTGTTGCATTGGTAGTAACAGAATAACACCTTAGTGACAAAAGTAATGAACAACTGGTAATAAGTGAATCTTTTCAGTAAACAGGAGAGTGAGAAACATCCCTCCTCCCACACCTACTGTACATAATCAGAAGAATACCTGTAAAAGTTTCCACCGCATATTAAGATCATCCAATTGACGAGACATCTTTAAAGATGGATAAAGGTCAAGTGGAGACAGCTGGCTGGACAAATCATTCACTGTTTTAACTTTTAAGTTGATGGGAGCAATTTCTTCTCTAAAAGCCTAGAAGGGTAAGAAACACACTTATGTTCAGTTGACATCTGAGAAGCACAAAAGTGTAAACTCCACATGGTGCTGACCTGCCCAATGAGGTAGTTTATGCTAAACAACTGCACACAAGTCAGTTCTCAGCAAAGAAAGTTCACCCACTTCAATATCCTTGCTGTATCACTCATATCCACCTTTAAGGAAAAACAGGATGAAACTTACTGAAATGCCCGAAAAGCCAATTGCTACCCTAAAGTAATTTATTGGATTTTTTTGTGGCACTGTATGCCTTTAGAGCTTTTCTTTGCAAAAGGAAATAAACAATGCTATATTAGGAGCTTGAGCAGCATAGAGTCTGCCAACTGTTCTCAAGAAAAAAATTGTTCAGTAGCTATAGTTTTCAAGTATTAAGCAGCTGACAAAAATTCAATTTAAAAACTATTATTGAACTAGCAAAGCATGAAGGAATGTATCTTCTAAGGAAAAAGAGTAAAATGTTTTACCTGATTAGAACCAGAGAGTAAAGCTATTACAATGACTAAAAAGAAGTAAAAGGTTTATTGAATCAAATTGAACTAAAGATAGTATTAAGACAAATGGATGCAAGTTTAGTTACAGTTTAAAAAATGCTTGAAATGCCTTGCTTGCTGTGAGCATTTAAGTGCTCAATCCTATAAACAGTTTGATTAAACATCATTAAACAAGACCAAAACAGCTGGAAAAAAAAGTATTTTCTTTGGACAATTTAATTATTTACCTCCCTTCAATAATCACTCTCATTAGGCCAAGGAACAGAAAGAATATACTGCCAAGAAAGAAACACTGGGTTTCTGGACAGTCAGTAGGCCCCTATTCCTTCAGCAAATGTTACAGTTTTTCCATAGCAATGAAAATCTGAAATACTTTGCTTTCATCTACTTTACAGAAAAACCCATTAAGATATGACAAATCACTTCTTAGCATGAGAACAAGGAGCTACTCAGCATTAGCGTCTTATTTCTTGCTTTAGTATCTATATTAAAATATAAGAGAAGAAGGAAGAGATTAATTACTCTTTTCAAATCAACAGCAGTCTGGATATTAACTCACCTTTGTCTGCCTTTGTTTTAAAGATTTCAGTTCCATTAACCTTGAAAGTAACACTTTAATTAGGAGAATGAGGATGCTCACATTGCTTTACGTGAAATAATGTAGCCCTGTGAATTCACAGACACTGTATACATAGAGAGAATATCTACAGAAACCTGGTTGTAGCCCATTTTATCCTTCTAACACCAGCATCCTATGCTGAAGACATGGATGGTCAGGTTCACAACCCCAGGGTCTTATAATGCTTTGCTATATTAATTCTTAAGCTTAAAAAATTAAAATCTGTGTTTGTGAAAGAGAATCTTGGCAGTAAATGCCAAATTTGCCCAAAACTACAATCTTCTCTACCTACATGTGCATACCCACAGGTTCTCCTGGAATCCATGATATTCACTGCACTATGCTGTTTCCAGTCAGCTTTTCTGGACAATGCTGTCAGAAGATATTCCTTCTTGGGGACCTTTACATTACCAGGTCCCTACCTAATCCATGCGGTTAAACAGGGGATGATTACTACTCATCAAAAGCAGCCATGCCTTGGGATGCTGAGCCCTGCATGGAACCCAGGCAGCAAGAACTGGTTTGCCCATAACAACATTATAGGGTAGTATGTGTTCTTCAGTTTGAAATAATCCTGGTGAGAAGCCAGGCTAAAGTAAAAGCAAATGTAAATTTGCTCATACAAAAAAAATAGACAATAGACATGTTTAGTTTGTGAAAGTTAAGGAACATAAATTAAAACAATGTATTTATTTCTGTATGATTAAGAAAATTCTGAATGTTTTTCTAAAAAGAGAGTTACATTTGATGGCCAAACAGATCTGTGTGTGTATGTAATCCCAGCCAACACTGGGAATGTGGCCCAGCTCTGGACTTTATTTGACTTCAGATACCATCTTTAAAGACTTTAAGCTGCACATGAGAATTTCAGCATACAGTGTATAAATATCTAATATGACTAGAGAGACTAGAATGGAGAGGTATGACACACAAACAAGCTAAGTGTTTTCCAGGAGTTCTACACTTACCGTAGTTTTCTCAATGTGATCGGGTAATGAATCTATGAGCAAGTCTCCTACAGGTTTCCAGCCATTCCTCACATTTTCAGCCTCCTTCAAATCAGCGTCAAGGTCATCCATGGCACACTGAAGGTCTTTCAGTTTTTCTAATGCTTTGTCCACTTGCTTCTGCCAGATACTGGCACTGGCATTTAGGTTCTCCCATTTCTCTTTTACCTCCGATGACTGCTTACGCATGGCTTTGGCAATCTTCAGGGCTTTCTCCTCAGGGGTCAATTCTGCAGAGGGAAAGAGCAGTTACACTGTTTATTTCTTATTTTTGTCTAGTTAAACAGATAGAGCTCCTGAAATATACACTCGAGACAGTCAGTAAGTCCAGTGTCAACTGGTAATTTATTTCAGCAGGTACAAGGTAGAAGAAAGTCCGCCTTGCTGTAACTGAAATAAATCTCAAGCACTCCTACTGACAACACAATTCTGATCAGAAGACAGGAACCTATTCCTGACTTCCATATATTATGATACCCACAAAGTAAAAGCAGCTTGCTGCCAATTTATTACTTTTGGAGGGACCGGGAAAGGAAATATAAGATCTTTCTTCCATCCTGGAAACTTCATTAGGTAATCTTTGCATCATTTCACGTAGAAAGAGCAAGGATAGTGCTTTGTTCCTGGATCTCTTACTACTGCCTTTCATTGCGGCATCAGGACGTCTCTTCATATTCAGTAGCAAAACCCAAGGTACACTAAGTACCGTGGGGGCCACGGTTCTGCAGCACCACATCAGTTTTTCTATGTAAACAGCAAAGTCCAAAAAGACTGGTTTAAATAAACCTACAAATATTCTATGAAGCTGTTGACTGAAAAAGAATCAAGCTTATGGTGTACTAATTCTCACAAAGTTCAGGCTTATATGTCCAGATCCCACACAACCCAGCAACCACGGAAAACCTTCAGTTTGAGACTGAGCAAGACCCAGACAGCTTGAAAGCTAAAAAGAAAATCTTAAAACATCCCCAGGAGGTCCTGCTGCCTACTGCCCAGGGGGTCCTTGCTGAGAAAAACTCATGGGAAGCTTCCTTCAGCAGGGAAGAGTTGCTTCAGTAATGACAAACAAACATAGCCAGTCTCAGAGGATTCCCCTTCTGCACAAAAGCAGGCAGAGGAAACAATAACGCAAAAAACTGAGAACAAAAGAAGAAGCAGAGATGTGACATGCACTGAAACTAAGCCAATTAGCCTTCTATTCAGTCCTATATAAAAGCCCTGGGAAAGGTTCATCAAAGTACTCTTGTGATTAAAAGTCAACTGTTGTCTATGAATAAATAATACACAATCATGCAAAGATGAAAGTACCATTTTTGTCAGAAGTCAGATGAGACATATCTCCCATTTACTGATAGACTGTCTTTAAAATCATTATAACTAACTGAGCTTGGAGTTGCTACTGTGTTTGGAGGAGGGTGAGGGGGCAACACACACAAAATGGTGTGGGAGGGAAGGTTTTGCTTAGTAAAGGCCAGATGAATGTCAAAGTAAATGCACAATTATGGCTGCAAAAGTTACCCTTCTATGCTTCATTGTATGCAATAGTTGTCCCATAGTACCCAATACAGAAAAGTGTACTGTAAGTAATTAACACAAAATAAAACATTGAAATACACTCCAGTTTCTTGAGAAGTCACTTTTTTCCAGATAAAAAAGTAACAGGGAGTTGTTTGGATCACAAGCAGGATTTCTGCCCTCCAATTCCACGTATTTGTGCTGTTTTTTCTTCTAAAGTTTTTTCAAATTTATATAAGTCTTGATATATGCTAGACTATGACCTCCAGAAGAGTTTTCAACAAGACAATCCAGACACCATCGGGGAAAAAAAACCCACCAACCAAATGAACAAAAAATTGACCCACAATGCAATTATAATTTGTATTACAATTGTTGATATAGGGAGAAAAGGGTGTTGTCCAAAAGCACAAGGACCTTGCTGGGAAGTGGTTATGTAGGAGAAACAGCAAATGAGGAATGGTAACCAGAGCACAGTGGAAGGCAAGAGCAATCAACAAGAGCCAACAGCACCAAGGGAAGGGAGACACATACTTAGCCTGTGGGTTGTGGTGCGTGTTTTGACCTCAAAAGAGGGAACCATTTGAAGAAAGAGTGCAGTTGAGTGGTACAAAAGACATTTTGAGCTTACCAAGTGTCTTAGGTTAATATTTGATTGACTTGTTGGGTGTCATTCGCTATTACATGAGAGCACTGCCTCTGTGCACTCTGCCTGTAAAGGGAGAGATTGTACCCAGGCTTAGGGACACTGCAGTGGCAAGAAGGTATTGAAGAGGAGAAACTTGGAATGAAATGACCATGAAAAAAAACCCACAATGCTTAACTAGATGCAAAGAGATATGAACAACATACGTAGCTCTGGGATACAGAGATGTGGCAGTAACCTACAATTTGCAATACTGGCACACCAGAACAAAGATGAAGACCAAAGCTATGCTTTGATAAATTGCACCTTGTCTCTGGATTTACAGCATTTTAGAATAGAATAAACTGCATTATAATACAACATAATTTTGGAATGATCTTTACCCTAAAATCTGCAAAGAAAATATTTATTTCTTTTGAAAAGAAATAAAGCTCATGCTCTAAGTAAAACCCTCTTCAAGGAAAAAAAAAAAATCTTTTACACAGAAAAGAACAGCTGCACAATACCTATGTAAAGACATCAAAGAAGTTGTTACCATAAGTACTTTGGGAATAATTCACCTTTGAGAATAATAATATTGATGGATGAATGGGAATTCACTACAATCCAGTGACAAAGGGACTGTGAAAAATCTAGAAGTCAAGCTGCACCGAAAGACCAGCATTTAATATTACAGATTCTCTCATAGGTTGAGGTTTCCTATCATACGGCTTAAAGGTTCTTGGCAACCAAACCTCAGGAATGAAAGCTGCAAGAGTTATAAATGAAAATTAAGGGAGCACCCAGAGGTGGAATACCTTACATAAGGTAAGGCAATACTGAGCTTTATTGAAAGGGGACAGAAAATTACAGACCTATTGGATAAAGCCTCCAAATACAAGAAGACACTATACCCAGAAACTGGACTAAGGCAGAGTTCCATATATGCAAAGCTGCAATCCACCATTTTGATGCAACATCATGCAGTGGCATCATTCTTTATCTATTGTCAGAGTCAAAACCTACCAATTCTGCATAAAAGAGTAGAATGTTGTAAGACCTGAGCAGGTCTACAGAAGATTATTAGCCCATTAAAAAGATCAGTCACTTGACAAAGAACATGTAGAAAGATGTTATTGTAAGAGCTGAAAATCTTACATAACTCTTTGGCTTTCCTTACATGTATTGACACAGCAGATCCAATGAGTGCTTCTTGCTCTAACAGAGGAAATAAGAAAAGTGGCTGCAGCAATAAATGCACTGAATATAGCACTTGGGGATAGGTTCAGGGGTGGTTATGGGGGTGCTGGGTTAACAAGTGGATTACATAATCCTGAAAGTCTCTTCCAAGCTTGATGATTCAGTGATTAGAAGAAGGGGACTGTCTTCATCTGGCCAGCTAAAACAAGGCAGCTTTACTCAGAGAACAACTAGTTATTTGGGGATGGGAAAAAGATTCCAGAATGACTGGGGTGATACAAATATCCCAACAGAACTGAAACCCAAAACAGGTTTGAAGACCATTTGTCAGTGACAGTGTTATTGTGCAAGGATATCTACTACATATTGTATTTGAAAAATATTAATTCATTGCAAGACTGCTTTAGTTTTCAAACACTTTGGAAGTGCTAGTAAATCTTGCACTAAAAAGACATTTACTAGGGAAATAGAGCAAAAAATGTGCTTTTATAAGCTATAAACCATTCAGCATATATTAATTTAAGAGAAGTACATCTTGTATAACTTTTGTTTTCCATCACAAAATCCCAAGTTATTAATGAGCAACACATTCTTTTTTTTCAAGCAGAGATCACATTCTTCAAGATACAAGTTCCATAGCATAAAATTGTAAATATCAAAGAAAGTGTCTTAACAGTAAGATTTTTCTTCTATTAATCTGGAATTCATTTAATCAGCATGTCATTACACAAACCAGCAGACAGGATTCCTTTTTGCTGTGAAAAAATTTTACACAGTAGTCATTGCTCTCTTGTTCCTACTTAATATAAAATCTTCTCAATCATCAGTTTGATCAGTGTCTTCCCACCCCTTTTTTTAACGGTACTTATTACATTATCTTCACTTCAGCAGCTACTCAGAGAGTAAGAACAGCCTATATTCACTGGACCATCTGTTTACCAGAGAGGACAGATACTAACTGACCTTGCAGTCAAGGAAAAAAAAAAGCCTTCTTCTGCAGTGAAAAGAAAAAAGCAACTTGATTTTAATATACATTTTCTGTCAAAAATAAAGCACTGAAAGCTCCAAAAGCTTTTCTGTGTCTCTAGCAAAGACTGAGTGCCATAGAAGGAAAACTTTCAGGCCTAAATTTTCAGCGTATAATTTCCTTGCATGCTTACATATATAGATAACATCAGTGAAGAAAATTCTTCTTGCTTAAGAATTTATTTTAGACCTCTAAAACTATTTGGCTGTAGCAGTTCTCATTTCAATCAACCGACTAATCCTTATTATGTAGCCTAGTGATCTCTTTACATCTTGCCAAAATTACATTAATTTCCTCTAATTTCTGTAAAATTCTTAACCAAATATACTGGAACTGGAGATGATTTCATGTTGCCTCCTTCTCACATGATGTCAAACACTGTCTCTTCCTTGGTTCAATCAATCTTTGCAGTAAAAACTAAGGATGACACAGCACTGTGCTCATGAGGAAAACTTTCAGAGCATTAGAGTAGGCACAATGGCCCATTATCAAACTCCTACACAGAATATCCAAAAGCAGGGCTATCATTGCATCATGAAGTCTTTAGCATTGCTGCAGAGAAAGCATTGTCTGAATTTCTAACAACCTTGACAGAAAACTTAGTCCTGATGTGATGGGGAGAGGAAGTGTAAGAATAAGCAGCACTTAGTTAAATGTAAATATGCTTCCCACCCATAGAGAACACCCTGAATTTCAGGTAAAACTGGGGCACAACAGAGCCTACAGGTCAAGAATGAATATGACTAGGTTTATATCCCAAGGTCCTCATGAATAAAAAACCCCCAATCAATCAACCAATAATAAAATTAACCATTTTGAACTCAGGCCAGCCTGTTTCCATTAACATCTTCTAAGTTTGCACTTCACAACACTCAGCAAGTGGAAACAATTTCTTTGAACTTTACTAATATGGCTCTGAGCAGACAACCATGCAGACCCTACAGGAAGAATTTCAAAGTTTTACCAAAGTGGACTAAACTTGTAGGTGACCAAAAGATCAAATTGAAAATGAGAGAGAGAAGTATTTTGTGATTCTCTCATGGGTAAATGCACATTTCTCTTATCATAGGAAGAAACTCTTAAAAGTCATGAGTGAATGAGCTCCAACTAAAACAAATGCAGTAATGCTGAAAATAGCATAATTGGTTTCTGGATATGATTCCACTGACTTCCAGTGAGCTACATCCTCTTAATTCTCCTAAGCACTTCTAATTTACAGTCAAGATTTCATAGTCAGTCCAACTGCACAGCAGTGGAAAAAAAGGAATCCCAGTAGTATGTGATAGCTAGAGAACAAACACAAGTGATTGGGAATAGAAATGCTGCCTGGCATATACCTGTTATATGTTAGAAAATAATAAATTGCCTATTTTCAGTGAGATCTTCCTTGCAAAAGGAAAAATTATGGCCGAGAAATTTACCTAAATGTCAGTGGTGGTTAGCAAAAAAGTTTAGCTTTTATTTATGAAACAGGTAAAGATATTATCCCGCAACAAGTTTAAATAAAGTATCTGCATACAATTCATTGATACTTAGTAAAATACTTCTTTTATTACACAGATGTGATTTATGGGGCTTTCTATTCAATTAATAGGAGATAACAGTTGGTAAGTACTTATTTTTAGATGCTGTGTTTATCACAACCACCTTTGCTACCAAATAGCAGCTTTCAAAGCTAGGAATCAAATTTTCTTAAGAAAATTAAATTCCTACAGTAGTTAGACAACACTGCCAGAACCATTCACTATTACAATGAGAATCAGTGTAGTGGCCTGTGATGACCTGCTAGGATGTTCCACTGCTTCAGTGAAAATATAAGGACAGAATTTCAGCAAAGCTTTAACATTAGTTCATAGAACCCTAGGGACACAAAATATGAAATCCGCTTTCCTCTGTCTTTCCAATGGCCTGTAACCTTACAGTACATGGAATTAAGAAGCCAGCTGTAACTATGCCATAGAGAACTCTAATTAACTAATTAACACTTTTAGAGCAAAGTTTTCTTTTATACTATGGAGAAGTGACAAAATGTGCTAAAAACATAAGAATTTTCAATTTCTTTAACCTGTCCATCCATTAAATTCAGCAGCTGGACTACTGGCTTATAAATCAGCTCCATTCAGATGCTGAGGCAGCTCAAATACAGGCAGATTGCAAAGCTTGCTTTTTTGTGATGGGGCCTCTCTACAGAAACATGGCAAAACAAAAGCAGAAAAAAGACAGATGGGAGATATAATTGACTAAGAAAGTAGTTTCCTGGAAAATAGAGAACTCTGACTGTGCCAGTTACTCTCTGGTACAGTAGAAGGCCAACACAAGAAGCATAAGGTGAAGATGGAAAAAGAAGAAACCAAGGCTTACTCATAACCTGAAACTACAATATTGTCATATATTTGAAATTAACAAGACCATTACAGAAAATAATGGCTTATCATAAGGCATGCTGTAACAAATGTTCTCTTTGGATGGAACAGTAAGTCCTTCAAACAGGTCTCAGTCAAACAAGTTCAAAACTGATTCTGATCAGTTTTCTCCTAAATCTGTCTCATTCTTTGCCCTTGCAACAATGCCCTCCCTGGCATGAAAAGACCTGTAGTGAAGGAGAAAATGATCAAAAATATTGATTAAAAAAATTAGATTTAGAGGTTGAAGAAAATAGAAAACAATTTCACAACCTTTATCATTTTCAGATTAGCTAACCATTTCCCCAAAACGACCCCTTCCCTTATACAAGGTAAGAAAAAACTTCAAGAAACTGTGATTTCCAACTAATGCAAGTTTGAGTTAGTAAAATAGTTTTGCTATTTCTATTATAGAACCAGCCAAAGCAATGTTCAAAACTGTGCAGTGTTCACTATTTGTCAATAGTTTAGAATCCATAACTCTGCATTTATCAACATGAAGTGGACTTTATTGAAGTTAACAAGTTAACTTTAATCAACTACAGAGAACACCAGTGACCAAGGGCCTGACAGAAAATAAAAAAAATTAACATCTTAAAAGCAAACTAAAGCTCACGCCCTTCACTGATAACAGTTAACCTGAAGAAAAACTGTGCGTGTCTGGCTGTCTTCTAGTTCAGAGATTAAGCTTTCTGGAGACTGGTGGCATCAGTTGTCAGAAAAAATTTACTAGACTCACTCTAAGGTGAAAATTAACAGCTTATTATATATATATATGAGCTCAGACAGAATGATTTAAAGTCAGCTTTTGGCCTGAAGGTCTATTAATCTACAGAAAGTGCGGGCTTGTTCTGCACAGGGTGTGAGTACCCACTGCCAGCAGCGGGAGCTTCACAGGGGTCTCTGGGAGAAGAGACTGGGGCTGCCCAGTGCCAGGGACAGCAGACTCCAGACAAGTCACCATAGGGCACACCTGAGACCCTCAGCCACACCGGTGGCACCTCAGGGAAAGTGCATTTAAGAAACAGAAAACACCAGAGAGGAAGAGGGAACCAATAGGAGAAACAGCAGAGGAAACACCAAAGTCAGAGGAGGAGGAGCAACCCCATGGTAAGGCAGATTTTCCCCATGGAGACAGAGGAAAGCCATGAGAGAAAAGAAGCAGGAGAAAGGCTAACCATGAGTCACCACCTTGCCACCCTCTCATGCCACTTGTTGCCTCTCTGAGCATAACTGGCATCACAAGAAGGCAGGAAAGAGACACGAATGAGGGAGTCAAGCCGAGTCTGTGAAAGGTGGGAGGAAAGCTGTGGTTTTAATGTTTGTGAGGACTTTTTCCCCACTACAGACCAGCTTAGTATTTAATTATTTGTTTTAAATGGCAATAAATAGTTTGTTTTCCCCAAACTAAACCTGTTTGATCCACAACAGTAATTTGTATGGGATCTGCATCTGTGACTCATCTGATCCCCATCCTGACCCATGAGCTCACTCACGTTCTTCCCACCTCCTGCCTCCTTTCCACTGCAGTGCAAGGCATAAGCGGATGGGTGGGAGTTTGGCTGGTAGTCAAGACTAACCCATCACATGCTCAAAAAAGAAAGTCCATGGAAGTACTGAGTGTGAAGAAGAAAGAGG
Organism: Taeniopygia guttata; assembly: GCF_048771995.1. Classification (NCBI taxonomy): domain Eukaryota; kingdom Metazoa; phylum Chordata; class Aves; order Passeriformes; family Estrildidae; genus Taeniopygia; species Taeniopygia guttata. The sequence continues at coordinate 66,192,946 of NC_133027.1, read as the reverse complement.
AAAAGAAGTTCAGTGCACATGTATGAGGCTTCCCAGTCTGAACATATGACTGGTTTTCAAATACAATGACTAGACCAGAGACATGCACACATCACTTGCAGGCCATGGCTGTCATTGCAATGCAGTTTACCATGGTCATCAAATTCCCTGTTATACTGTTTTCACTGCCATTGGTATTACACAAAAAAACCCCAATTTTCATCATAACAGACTGGATAGCAAGAATTTATGATGCATCTGAAGTTTACTCTTGCAGTTTGCATCCCATCAATCAACACTGACTAGATCACTGACATCAAATCCTGTTAGAAAATGAACATTTTGCATTTATAAGGTTTGATGTACTGGCATCAGTTGCACTGAGAGGTTCTATGTTTTTTGAAAAGAGAACCTGCAATTTCAAGCTTCTGTATGAAAGAAGGAACAAATATACAAAGAGCATCCTTCCTTTTCAACTGCAAGGTTGCTTTTGATTTAGACCAACTAAAACAGTAAATGCCATAAAGCAAATAGGTTTGAGAGTAAAGAGAAACTGAATATTTTAAGGAGTCAGGAGCTCAAAACAGAAGTAAAGCTAAGGTACCAGCAGCACTAATCAATGAGATAAATGGTTCATTTGCTTTAATCACCAGATATTCAAATTCTGTGATAAAAGTTGAACTAGGGAATATGTAACCACTTAAAAATTTGTACAGCAATAACACAAAGTATGGATGCAGGAGATTAGTTGTTTCCACTGAACAAATTTAAGAAGTTTGCAATGGAGATGTATAAGATGACGTGTAGAAGTAAAAAACTAACTCCTGATAAAAGCAGATCTACTGTAATTTTGTAAATTGTACAGCACACTAAATTGTTAACACCTTATAGCAACTGATAGTTCTGCAAAAGCAGATTATTACATTTTCTGAGAACAGTTCTTGTGTAACTAAAAGCAAGGCTTCATAATGCTATAGTTTATATCACAGATATAACTTACAGAGATAATTTACTATTTTTTATTTGTGGAGGAGTGGAGAAAAATTATTAACTTTTTTAGGTCTCTGACAGAGTAATATCTCAACAAATACTATGCAAAACCAGTTTCCAGAATAGCTGTGGTTCCATTCCTTAGCAATGATTCACTTAATATTCAAATCTCCAGGATTCTGTACTGACTGCCTTCCTAAAGCTGATATATTTTACTTCTAATGAGATACACAACTAAATATGCTTATTTCTATTTGTGGAGAAAAACTTTGCAGTAGACATATGGATGTTTGAATGGGAATCCTTGAAGTACTATTCTGACTACATTTAAGGTGTGTATATTATTGTGTTAAGAAAAAAGAACAGAACTATCATTAGTATTTTAAACCAAAAATTAGAAAAGGCAGAAGAGATTATTCTACTTCTTCCATTAAAACGTAAGTACTTACAAAAAAGAGAAGTAACCCTTGAGTCTAGAACATTGAAATAAAAACCATCATGATTCCATTTAGAAAATTCTGAGGTCTGAGCAAGTAACTGGGATATAAAATATGTACTAGAGAAATGCAAGTCCTTTCTCTCTTTTTTTGACCCTCCCCAGCAGTGAGTATTTTCTGACCTGTTTTTGAGTGCAAGCTCCTCCTTGGTTCCTCAGGCCCCTCAATTGGCTGGTTGGCAAGGAAAACTCGTGCCTGGTCCACAGCGTTGAGAACGGTTTGCTCTTTATCCTTCAGTTCACGCCTCAGGGCCTTTTGGGAAGGGAGAGAAGAATGCATTTGTAACTTGACTTTGTGAACAATATCGTTTTCTCTGTTTTCATCTCTCCAACCAGACCTGCCTAGTGAGTGAGTAAAAGCCAACATTAATCAGACTGCAAGATAAAAATGCAAATTTTACAAAACAGAAGGAGCAAGAAATTGAGGGTGGAAGGCTAATTTTTAGGAAACTGACTTGAAGAAAGGAATACAAGAAAGGTGATGATGCTAAGTTTAAAAAAAGCCTAATAAACTGAAACTACCACATTAAAATTCCATTAGAAAGTAAATGTAATGGTTTATTGCTTTCAACAGGATTGCTAATATATAGTAGATTGCTATATCAGACTTTACCTTTTTGATAGCTGGAATAACAGCAAATTGCATCTACTGAGACTTCAGAAAATTATTTCACAAATGCTAAGATGAATTGCAAAAATTGTTAACATTCCTCAGAAAATGAAACATCTTATTTCTGTCTGCTATTTACTAATATTTTTAAAATTTAGAAAACATGCATCAGAAATGTTATTGTGGTAACACATTCTGAAAAAGCCATCTTTTAAATTACTCAAAAAAATATTTTGATCTTTATTATGCAAAAACCCTTTGAAACTTATACACAAGAAAAAAAAAAGTCAATTTTTATGTAAGATTTTTCCATGGTGATGGAAATAAATTTCAGGATATTTTTCTCTCCAGCACTTATGACTTAATTAAAGGGTTAAGTGTTACCAATCTTTTTTAAAAAAAGGTTATAGGTAGTCAGCTGTTACGTTTCTTAAGAAGCATTTCCTTCCAGCTTAAAGCATAAATCTGTCCCACCTAGAAGGAAACTGCTGTTTTATTTGTATTATTTTCTACACACAAAACCACAAAAGAAGATAATTTAAACATTATTAGAATCCTAATTTTATTTTTTACAATATAAGTCAAGGTTTATTTTGCTGCCACAATTTGCTAAGGCCCCATTCCAGATCAAAAAAAAGCAGTTAGTGCTGATAACATTATATAATAAAATGAGTGTTCTACTACAGACAGTTTGAAAAACAGATACCATAGAAACATCACAAATGATGTCTTATCATTTTCATGAGTTAGTCTCTTGATGCCACAGTCACATAAAACACCCTCAACTTGACTTTAGCTTAGCAGGAGGCATGATGTCATTTTTCTTCCCTCCTCCCCTACTGCATTCTTTTATCTTCCTCATCTTTCCAAATCCTTCCATTCTACTACTTTAAATAAAATAAACATGTAAATAAATAAATAAATAACCCAACAAAAATTAAGCACTGAAAACACAATAACCTCCATGACATTTAGGAACCTGCATTATACAGTCCAACTTTCAGTAAGCATTAACTGTTGTATTTATACAAACACTCCTCAGAACACTGTTCTCTGTATACTTCTGAATAGCAATAATATTCTTTGTAGGATTTAGTACATACTACATGTACTAAGTAATGAAAATTGTCATTTAAAAAACTTCTTTATTAAAAAAATATAAATACAGAAATGGAAGTATTGTAAAAGCAACATTCCTGAAGAATCTCTTCAGTTCTTCGCAGTATGTATCAATATTTTAATTTCACATTACACACACTAGAATAAGACACTTTGAATCATCCACAGTTTATAAATCATTAAAGCATTCTCTACACAGGAATTTGTTTCAAGAAAGAAACAAGGAAGTATTTATAGCTCAAAAAATTCCCCATTTAAAAAAGACTTTTGGTTAATAGAACCTGTGTGGATGCATCAGTAACATATAAGGTATTTTAATTTCAAAAACTTTGTCAGAAACAGAGGGCTAACTAATACACTTTGAAGTAGGGAATATTTCTAGAATTACTTTTCTCCCCTCCATATAATTTCCAAAATATTTCCAAAGCATACAAGAAAAGGGAGGCTATGTCACATTTTGAGTATGCTAATAAATTCCAGCAGTTAGAAACAATCTAGAGATGGATCTCTTTTGTTCTGTCTCTCCTGTTTACCCTCACATAGTGTGTTCCATCAATTTCTCCTGACCCTCAATAAAACTTCAATCAAGTTTGACCTAAGAGACCTTGGATTTAATTCTCCAACATCCCTGCCATTTAAGTAGTTCAAATTGAAGTTGACAACACAAAGATTTTAAGAGTTTGGCCCATACAGCTCATCAGCTACAAGTCATCCATGGCAATCCTTATCAATAGTTTTGATAGAGAACTCTCTTAGCATGAAATAAACCATACACCGAATTATACTACTAAATTCATTTAGCAGTAGAGTGCCTTGAGCACACCCCAGACTTTCTAGATTATGTTTTGCTTTGGTATTTTCTTATACCACAGGTGTAAAAATGCACTCAGACTTGCATAATCTTTTCTTAGCAATACTCAATATATTTCTCTGTGTCTCTCTGCCACTAAACAAGAGCAATGAGACTACACAATGCAAGGATAACCAAGCACACCAATAATACTATCTCTTGTCCCAGCATACCTCTGCAATAGAATGAAAAAAGAAACCCACTAATAAATCTGATCTTGAGCTGAAATATCATCTGTCTTGAATGGACAAAATAAAGATTTCATTGGAAAAATCATATCTGGAGGAACACTACAGAGTAAAAGTAAGTCATAAAAAGCCCAGCAAGGAACATAAAACCTACAATACTGATTTTTCTGACTTTAAAGATTTTTATATAATAAGAAGTAAAATCATATATTGTAGTGGTTTATTTAGTTTTTCAAGAGATTCCCCTCCAGTGGCTATTTAGAATGGAAGTGCCTCCTTCAGCAGAAAAGGATATCACTTCATTCTCCTTTTGTCATTAAGAACTAAAACAGTTAAAAGCATCTGTTAGCATTGAGTGGAGCACAGGTTTTAGTGGAGGGTGAATTCCCCTCCTGTTACTGGCTATGTGTTTCAGGGAGAAAATTAAGCGAAAATTAATACTAGAGTTTTGGTATAGATTCAATAGGTGAAGGTATGGCAAAAATTAAAACCTTTAGAAGCATCTCAAAACTTCTCACTGAAAACTGCTCACTAATAAGCTAAACACATGGATGCAAGTATTTTTTGAGTTTTTTTAAGCATGCAGATGTGAATACAAAATGAAAAAGTGAACACTGAGCACAGAGATAACATTTATTTTGCCCACACTATGCTTTTTTTTAATGTTTATAAGGCACAATAATATTTTAAAGTTATATTGGTCATAAAAAAGGGGCTGTACACAACTTCGGCAATAATTCATACCACTGCATTTCATACAACAATTATAAATTGCAAAATTCCTGTATACTTTAGGTAACGGTTTAAAATTAAAGCTTCACTTCCCTCAGTAATCTGATAGGTGACAGACCATTAAATCCAGCTTCTATGGTTTACACAGTCCTGTTGCATTTGCAAATCCATTGTTACTTCCTACATCAACCAGGACGTGCAAGAGTCTTGGAAGAACCAACAATAATTTTAGACATTCTTGATTCTTATAAAAGAGGGGGGGGGAAATCCTGAAAACTTAAATCTGGCATGCTGATGCAGCGTCAACACAAACTGTTTTCATAAACAGTACTAAACAATACTAGCCAAAAATACTTTAAAAAAACCTGCTTTGAAAAAAGTCTTCCACTGGTATATGGACATGTGCTTACAAAACTACACTCTTGAAATATTTTATGCAGCCTGAAACAAAGCAATAACTACAATCAGCACTGCAGCATTCATTTTGCAGGTATGAGGTCTCAAGTTAGCCAACTATGGTGGAGTAACCCAAGACCCCACTAACACAATCCTCCTCTCAGGGAAGAAAACAGAAGTGCCTCCATGATTTTCAACCATGAGCCAGTGATTTAGTCTCCATTTTGATCTGTTCCTCTTTCAGTGACTGTGAAACATATGTTACTCCCTTTAGAACTCTGGAAATGCAGACAAATAGACCAGTTGCTCTGTTACATCAGGATAATCAAACACATTTGCCCTCTCTTCATTAAAGATGATCTGATTTCTAATATAAAACCCAACTCTTCTTGTAAGATTTTTACAGGAAGTTGCCTAAACTAGGGCATTACAAAATTTCTGTTGGAAATGCTTAGCAGCTGGAGTCTTTTCCACTCTTGAAAAATTTAAAAGCTACAAAACTTTTGCTATTGTGATTTTTACACTGTTTAGTGTATCCTGAAAGCACTTATTTCCTTCCTTCAGCTGCACCTTAAAATTGTTTTTTAAGCCTAGCAAGTGGACTTCCAAAATTACTCACTGTTAATTTGCAGTCTTTTTTTCTCTTTTGAATTGTACAGACTTGTACAGAATAATTCAAGGAGCAGAAATGCTTAATAGTTCCAACAGATGAAGGCAAAGCTAATTTCAAAGAAAACACATGGGATGTTTCCTAAAACCAGAACGTATTTAAATCAGGTCTCATTATGCACTCTTTCAAGGAAGTAAAGATGCATTTTATTGTAACTCATATCAGTTCAGCACACTGTAGCCTTACGTGCCAATCAGAAGCTCCTGTAGCATTTAATTACTTATTCATCTTTATTCTGCACCCGGCGCTCGAAAAGCTCCTGTTACTTTCATACACCAAAATGAAATGGAAAAAAATAATCCATGGCATTTAGGATGGGAAGAATAAGCAGGATGATTAAGAAAACAGAGTGAGATGAGGAATTGTTTATAAAGATCATACAGATAAAGGTTGTGACTGAGTCTCTGCCAGCTGTCTCTACAGAATGAACTAGAAAGAAAATAAGCATAGCATGTTTAAAAGCTGTTCCGTCCTGTCAGATACTATTTAATGGAACACATACACATAAAACTTTCAAAGTGCTTTGGTCTCTGTACACATCTCTATGTAAAAGTCAATTTTATGTGTCTGCCCCATCTGATAAGGAAAATAGTCAAATAAAGAGCAATATTTAACTTGAGACCGTGCAACCCACCATGCATTTACCTTTTACTACTTCATACAAAATCTATGTAGCAAGAGAAATATTGAAGGAGAAAAATGGTGTCTAATATACATACCTAAAGATACAAAGTCACATGTAGCACATGAGACTTTAAATATGAGACTGTATCCTACATGTTCTGATAAATCAGTGACAAACAGTGACCAACACCAGAATAGGGGAAGAAAAGGAAATATGAGTGGGGGGAGTGAAGAAAAAAAAAAAGAGGATGCTGTTTGCCTTCATAACTCAGATATATTGAGTATTTTATATTTATTTTTTGATAGAGGAATCTAAATAGACATCTCAAAAAGGGCCAAAGAGAAGTGCTAAAGGCTGCATTTTCCTAAATTGTCTCTCAGTTTACCATTTGCCACTTGCTCTCTCTTTTGCTGTAGTGTCAATAAAGAGTGTGCAAATAGGGTGTCAGCTACAAGGGTACAACGTGAGTGTAGACCTGGAAGTCACATCTACAGCATATTCCTATTCTTTGCCTGCATGCACAAGGAAACTTAACTGAGAGGAATTTAAAAGTATACATATGGGCAAAAGAGAATTAGACTATGCATGCTGGTGATCTTTTACCGGAGACAAATAAATGTTAGCTTACTTAATACTTTCCCTTTGATTTATCAAAATAAATGCTTCAGGGCAGAAATACTTTTTCACTGAGGCTGTCTTGTCTCTTGATAATTTCCCTTCACTCTCTGGAGGAGTGCAAGTGCTCATGGCTACTTACTGAAAACAACATCCACTTCCAAATATGCATTAATAGACAATCATTACATAAAAGAAGCATCTAAAACATCACTCAAACAAAGTACCTTGCCGTAGTGCAGCCAAAGAGATAGAGGGAGGAAGTATGCTGTATCACTGCTGCTCAGGCTTAGAGAAAGGAAACACAGAGCTGTCACTGACATTGTAAAAACTGATAACCAATAAACTGACAATCTCAAATTGCATCTGTACATTCCTGTGAGACACCTTACTATAAAGAAGGGTAACTGACTTTCTTCTGAACTTGTTACAGTTCAAAAACAGTAAGGGTATTTCCTCCATTTTCATCTAACAGCATTTTGAAATCAGGAGATGTTTTGAAGCCTGTTTGGAAAAGCCACACTCAAAATAACCTCGTGAAGACTTTGAAAGGCCTCCTTTGTGCACTAGAAAAGAATCAAGTACTACAGCACAAAGGCAGAAGTAAGCTTCATTGTCACACAGATTGCATCAAAAAAGACATTAAAAAGCTATTCTTAAATTAAAGATCACAGGGCTATACTTTTTCTTAAAAATTAAACTCCTTTTTTTTTACACAGGTAATTTTCCAAGAAAGAACTTAAGCAAGTTCTGAAGCAAGAACTGCAAGTCCTGTTTTCCCTAGAGATGCTACAGGATCTAAATCTAAACATGAAGGGAGAGCCCTCTTAATTGAGCAAAGGTTACAAAAAATGAGGCATAATGATGTTCATTAATATGTCTTCTAGCACCAATCATCTTATGTAACTTCATTTCTTATTTCCTAGTCCACTGAAATGAGACTTTATTTGTGTTTCTAGGTCAATGATAACCAAGACTTGGTTGCCCAGAGAAGTTTGGAAGCTCAACAAAGCATAGTCTTTAGGGACTGGAAAACGTGGAATGCCTAAAGGCATTTCTTTCTTTTTCTTAAAATTTATTTATTTTTGTTGGGGTGGGATGTGGTTTAAATATGGTTAGGAACTATGCTGGGGGGGAAAAACCCCACACCATGCATCCTTGAGCTAATGCCAATGACATTATTGTAAAAAAGCTTTTATAGAAATATATAATTATTTTCCTAACAAAAGTGAAAAGACAGGTTTCTGTGTGCTAATGTAATTCTCTACTGAATCAACTACTGAAATCCCCAGAAGTATTACTACTCTGGCCAGTGGAACCCTTTTGTGATGGGGTTGCTACACAGTGCATATCCACTGAACTTGCTTTGTTGGCTCTTTTTCTCTTCTTCAGGAAAGCAATTTTTCTATTCAATCCTTACTTTGCATTTCTCTGTACCATGAGTATTACAAAAGTATCATACAAACAACAGGACAAAATCTGATAGAACATGCCTATTTTGCTCATCCAGCAAGTTTCTAATATAAGTGAGCATATTTGGGTTTAAATCCACTGTAATATGACAGCTAAAAAAGGGTATGAGAATCATTATATTTGATGGCCTGCATAAACTACACAAAAGCAATAGATTAAAACAGGCTTGGTTTACAATGCTATGCATAGGAAAAAATGTTTTTAGTGGAGCTTTTAGGAAAAAAAAAAATCTGTTTAATATAGCTAAGCAGGATTTAATACAAGAATTCATACAAAATGTACTCCAGAGACAGTAAAAACACCTGAATCAGTGTGGAGACTGAAAGAAGAATAGAGAGAGAAGCTGTTGCAACTTTCTACTCTTCATGTAGTAGAGAAAAAGTATTTACTTTTACACAACAGCAATCATCACCCTGCTAGCAGTGGAACCAATTTTCAAATGCCAAACTGCCAGTAAAAACACATTCAGTTTCACATCAAAAGGACTACAGTGTGCTTTTGGTGAAGGAAAATTAATCCTACCAAACCCTACTATGGAAGCATGACAGCTATCTGATATCAACAACCTTGGAAGACTTGACCTCTTTTTAATTTTGTTTTTATTTCTTTTACAGTAAACCAATAGTGTCATTAGAGGCATTTTCATACATCTGTGATTGACAGAATGCAGGAAGAGAACTAACCCTCTACTTGCTCTATTTTTCTTTTGCCTGTCTCCCCAGACCCTGCTCCTGGCTCCTGTCAGAAACAGGACAACTACTTTTATGTAATGTAGGTACAAACCAGAATCTTTAATCTAAAGTATACGACAACCAGTGTCCAGACACGGGGAACCGGCAGTAAGAAATCAGCAAAGATAAAATAACATTTTAAACTGTCTGCCAAAAAAACCCTGAAAAACCCCACAGGAAAAGATCACTGTACAATGCCAAGTAAAGCATTGCACTGAGTCTATTTCAAAGACATTTAAAAATATTATATCCTCTAAAAAGCAACCTTAAAGACAAGGCAATATACAATCAAAAAAAGGATCCTTCCACTTCAGATGAAACTGTTTTGTAAAGCTGTTTGCAGAACAGAAGTTATATTTCTTCCACACTCTTCAAAGCTGTACCTTCTTTGAAGAAGCAAAGTAAATTTGTGTCCTCAATGCTAACTCTAATTAGCTTCAAACTGTGTAACTGTGCACTGCACAGTGTATAACTGGGTAGCTTTGGATAACAGTCAATACTCAGTTACATAAAACCAAACAAATGAGTTTATGGTGGAAACACTGTCAGCATCAAACTCCATCTTTTCTTTATGGGTAGCAACTGGTACAACTTCTGCTTTTTATGACACAAAATTCTCACAGAAAAAGGGGGAGGGATAAAGAACACAAAGAAAAGCATTATTCTGTTTATGCATCCAAAACATGTACCGCCTCCAGCCTGACATAAGACACACAAAACATCTGCTGCATATTAAATGCTTTATTATTTACTTAATTGAGCAAGAGCCCTCAAATATTCTGTTAGCACTGCCTATTTTCCTGTGTCCTCAGCAGTAAGCATCTATCTCTTCAACATAAGAGAGACACATTCCTCTTTGTTTGCTGGCAACAGACTGGCTTGGGTTTGCTTAGGCCATGTGATTGCTGAGCACTGATGAACTGCCATTAGTTTCTTGCTTCAAACTGAAATGATGCCACCATTAACAAGTTGGGTGCTGCATTGTTGTTAAGAGTAGTTAAACTCTGGTCGCCTTTTGTTCATTTTGTGTGATTAAGATTCCTCTTCATTTCTTCAAAAGAACACGAATGGGACAAGTCAAACATGTTTGGCATCATAAGCTACCTCACAGTTAAATGGTACCTACCATATTAATGCAGAGGTCTTGAGAAAAACTTTTAGTAATTACAGTTCAAACTCAATGTACTTAAAAGAAACTTTGTGATATGCAGAACTATGAATATTAATTCAATATACAAATTTAATTCAATATACAAAATATACACTTTGTGAGCATGCCCACACCTCCTGAGAGGTTTCCTCTACATCAGTCTCCTTAGCACAAGAATACATCAGCATCCCTGACAATGAATTGTGATCACCAAGAAAAAGATGTACTATATAGCATCATCTATAAATTATAAATAATCAGATCACTGCAAAAAGTCTCAAGGGAGCCTCTCCTGTATGAAAATTGTGTAGGGGAATGAATACTCCCTTTACGGGAGGAGGAAGCACAGGCAACAGAGCCCAGCTGAATATTGAAGAAGAAAAAAAATGCTAGGGACCAGTTGCAATTTGAGGCTAACTCTAGTGTTCCTGTTCTGTATGCATGCATGCATACATGAGAGAGGACAGCTACTGGAAATCCTTTCAGAAGCAGAAACCCTGTCAACGTTAATTACTTCTCTTTCTTAGAAACAGTCACTTTGGTTTCTCTTTGGAAGAAAATGGTCCAAATAGACAGCTGAAAAATCACCAAACAGCCAAACTGTCTTCTTCACCACAGTCTACTTCAATCTCCCTAGTAGCTTTTTGCTCTCAACTCTTCCACTATGGCTTCCCATTTTCAAAACTATCTAAAATGACAGCGACTTTGTAAAGCTGTTACCACACAGTTTGTTACTATGACATGATAGATTATGCTGGATCTCTGCTTTGGGTCACTTCTCCAAAATTTCCTGTCTCTGGATTGTGTGCTAGTATATCAAACATCTGCTCAGTACAGAAAGATTACTGTAAAACCATTACTGGAAAAAATAAGTAGTGTTTGAAAGAGGAAATACTCTACTTCAGACAATTTTCCAGGCATTTATGAGAGAGTCATAAGGAAATAATACCCTAAGGGCAACATGACTTTCCCTTCTGCTTAAGTCACCTCCTTCAGCTCTTTCTAGTTGCCATCAGAAATTAGAGGAACATGAAAACACAGAACCTGGCACCTCTGCCATATCTGTAAGAGCCAACAGCATTTAAGAAGAAAAAAATGGCAAAAAAGGCAAGCCAAGTATAATATTTCATATATTCTATGGCACAGCAGCAATGCAGCAGGTATCACAACATAGTTGTGGTGGGGTGGGAATGTGCATTTGTTTCAAGTAGCAGAGAATCTTCCCTTGTTATGAGCCACATAGAACATAAATAACAAATAGATGTCTGCTGGAAGTTTAAATCCCTTTGCAAACAGGGGACACCCAAACTTGTTCCAACATGCAATAGTGCGTGTTGCTTTATTAGTTCCATTTATGCCTATGCAAACTGAACTTGCCCAACACAACAGCCTTGATCAGTCTTTGCATTTTCAAATAGATGCTCTAACAACATCTCAAAAGCAACAGGAAATCTAGCTGGACCTGAAAATTCAACTAATATGATAAGCAAAAAAATAAAATAAAACAAAAAAAAAAAAAAGGCAAAAAAAAAAAAACAAACCATGGCTGCTTTCAGACAATTTCACTAATGAGAAATTAAATTTAAAATACTGCTGGGCATTCAGAATGCGTATATTAATACAAAACACTGAGCAAACTCACTTGAAAATTGTCAGTGTTTTCAAATAGTGTTCCATCACCCAGTTACAGAGTTGTGCCCTCCTTCTTTCCAACTGAGTTTGCTCTTTGATTTTAACAACCTGCTTTGGGTTTTATTCAGTAGAAAAAGACTGAAATTAAAATAATCCAGGCAAAGTTCTTCAAAATAACCACAGACAATAATGATAAAACTTGGCCTTATTTTTACCCATGGTAAGTTCTTCTATTGTCTGTTCACATAAACCATATTCCTTGAGTAGAAATAATTCCATAAGAATGACTGCTAACCTGGAAAAAAGAAAAAAGGCCCTACTGAAACTGATTCCAAAAGTTGTCATAAGCCATTTTTTTGGATGACAACAAAGCAGCTTTCTGCCCATGAGAAAAGAGTCATCTAATATAACTGACAGCGATTAGGGGTCAATTAGAGAAAGATACCAGGACTTAAAAGAATACTTCTGTGAAGCAGGGCTATTTAACTCAGCTCTACAAATACTTTCCAACATAGGGTGCACACATCAGAGAGATCAGAAGACAGACTTATTACTCATGTTCTCTCACTTAATTTCCTTTCTCTGCTTTGCTTCTTCCTATGACAAGCTTTTTTATTTGTAGCTCTTCAGGCAAAGAATTGTAATATTTTATATATAGTAGAACCAGCATGTATTAAACAGGATTTCTTTTCCTTTAGAAACAGAATTTGAAACCACAAACAATTTCTCATTAAGGAAAAACAAAAACAAACCCATGAAATCCAACTGTTATTTTTAGTCCTCAATACTTAGAAACAAGTTCTATGCCATGGCAAAGTTATCTAGTAAAGGTATGGAGAAAAGTAAAAGCAATAAGTAAAATACTGAAGGTATAAACACTAACACTGAGAACACAGGGAATGTCTCAAAGCCAAAAAGTAGAATTGGTTTTAGTGACTGAATGCCAAAGAATACTTCAACATATCTGCATCCATTTCCCAGAAATGCAGATTGTCAACTTAAAGCCATTTAAATAAAGGTGAAAACATGCAAATGCAGCAAGACATCTATATACTGCTCTCTTTCCCCAGAAACCTTAGGGAAAAGAGTACACCATAAATACAGATTTTTTAAAAAGTAAAAGAATTTCACTTATTTGGTTTAGTTAATTTATACTATACTTAGCAACAGGGTGCACTAGCTTCAGTGCTTTTAACTCTGAAGTCATTGCCTTCTTAGAAATCCCTTCACATTCTTCTGCGAGTATAACCAAAATGCAGTAAGCACACTTACTTGCAGTATGTCAAGATTTTTTAGTCCATACACATCATCTTGGTACCCAAGCTGTTTTTCCAGAACAGCATTAATAATGTGATTTACATCTCACCAGTGTCTGTTTAGTTTTCTCTCTAGCAATAATAGTACCTTTGTTTTTACAACACCATGGGGGTTTTGTTTATTTGTTTGTTTTATATACTGTGCTGTGCTTACCACTAGCCACTCCTTCATAGATCTAGCATTACGATAATAACTTCTTCCTTCTCTTCTAGTGCTGCTGCACCAGCACCATGCAAAGCATAAGTAGGAAGAGACAGGTGAAAAAAGGGTTTGAAAAACTGCAGCCAAGCACCCATGCTTACTGAACTAAGAATCTTGTAGCAGCCAGAAATGTCAGAAGGCATTATCTGCATGATCATACAGAAGAACACAAGACCATCAGAAAATCATCCCAAATGAGGCTGACCTATTGAAAAGGAGTGATTTCAACCAAGTGCGACTGCTTTGTAGCAGTTTGTGTTTTAGTCAAAGCCTGGGGACTTGTTTCTGTATCAAGGACTGAGGCTCCTGAAAGCGTCCCTGCCTAGTGTGATGGCAGGTGCTGAACACAGCGCTGATGACAGCATCAAGTATTGCTCAATATCTCTCTGCCACAAAACTTGAGATTGAAAAATCACATGCACAGGATAAAATTAGCAGATACTGTTGGAATTTACTTAAAAATTACACCCTTCCCCTCCCTTGCATTTATTTGATGATAAAAATATTTTCACAATTAGTCTTCCCTCTCCTTTTAGTCTTTCCTCTCCTTTCAGGGCACCAAAATGCTACCCCGTCAGCATTTTGTTCTGTTGGAGGGTTTCTTCCCTGGCTTGAACCTTATCCCTTCAAGGTAGTGAATGCTTATATAAACTTCTAGCCTCTCTCTTCTGAGGCATATCCATCAGTCAAAAAGACCATGGAACCACAAAAGAGAAAATGTACCAATAGCTGTTATTTTAAGAATAGAAAGAAACAAGGAAGATTTCATATCAGATTGATTCCAAGGTAAATAAATACAGACTGTATAAAATCTAGAACAAGGTGAAAAGAAATTTTAGATGACATGCAGTAATATATAACAGAAAAATGATGTATTTGTTCCAGTAATTTCTTTAAAACTATCTCATTTACTATTCTCTCTTCTATTACTGCTAATATTAAATTCTTGCTGACCTGTTACACTGGCTTAATGAAAAATATACTAATAAAAGTAATGATTGGATTCAATCGTTCAAAGCTCTGTTGGTACTGAAAATTTTAATTTAGATCCAAGTAAATCGCAGACTTATAAAGTATGCATTTTTTAATGACTGTTTATAAAATAGTCCTTTCATTAATCACAATATTTTACTTTATATTTTAAAAATTCTTCAAGCATGTAAGTTGCAAAACAGCTGTTTCAAGAGAGAGGAAGTCTGCAGGTTTTTTAAAAATCTATTCTATTGACTATATTAGGACCTTTAGACTAAAAATTCCTTAATAACAGGATGCAAAAAATTCAGTCCGACTTCAAACAAAGGGGAAAATAAATGTATCAGAACATTTTAATGATTTATGGCTTTGGCTTTCTCTCTCTCAAGCTTCTAAATATTGTTTGCAAACACAAAATTGCTGACAACAGTATCTGACTAGGAAATATCATTGGCATATTGTTATACCATCAAACATTGGCATAGAGATTTTTTTCTCTAGATTTACACATTCATTTAACAAGAAAGCTCTAAAATCCATTATCCATATCACAAAATCCATTAATTACCATTAGCAGCAACTGTTAAGTTCTTTGAGAACATCCTTGAAATGTTCTCTCTCACCACAAGCTATGCAGTTCCTTTAAGGAACAGCCCCAGTGGCTAGAAGTTCAGAAGAACTATTCGGCTTCCCATAGCCCCTCAAAATCTGTCCTACAGAGAACCAGGTTATAGGTATGCCTTGTCAAGGCTGACCTAGAACAGAGGCTAGATGGAGTTAAAGAATAAAGTAGGTATTTATTAAAGGCCTCAATGGATACACCTTGGGCAGTACAAGAGCCCAGCCAGGGCTACACCCAAGATGAACCCAAAATGGTCACAAATTGGATGACCAGTCACAAGGTCTCTCACTTTTGTAAGTTCTGGTCTATTAGCATATTGGAGTTAATTGTCCAATTATAGCTTTAGCTTATGAAGTACCATCCTTCTTGTTTTTTTCTCTTCAGTCCACATTGTTTCTGCTCATGGGCCTGAAATTTGGATCAGTTGTTCTTGGTCCCCAGCTAGAGAAGGAATTGTTTTGTCTAGCTACTCTGTGAAGAGAGCTTACCACCCCTTAACATGAAGCTCAGAACTACACACAAAAGCAGTTCTGAATCTGAAAAGTATAAAAGCTAAAACCTGAGGTATCGCAGGGATAACCAACAGCAACCAACTAACGGCACAGTCATGTGTCAGTAATAGCTTGGCATCTCAGACTATCAAAAACTAAAGTTAATGCTGATCTTCATTCACTGCAGAACCAGAAAAGGCTGCTCATGTCACAGAAGTTACTGCATTTGTATTGTCTATTTAGCAGAGCAGGCTATGAAATTTGATATCCAGTTAATATATAGTGCTTGAAACCACTTTAAGACATGGTAGCTTCACTACTAGCACTGGCATAATGCTCCATTGTCATTAAGCAACGAGATAGAAAGGACCCTCAAGAAAACGTAGGTTTTGTACGGGATGCTTTTAAAGTATCCTCACACATTACAGGGGAATAAATTATAAGATGACCAACTAATCATGTAAAATAACTCATTAGCAGTAAAAGTGTGAGGACAACACAGCATTCCTTCCAGAAAGAGGTGCCCTAAAGAGCTACCCCAAAGCCAAGACATAAACCAAAAGGAACACAAATTTCACAACCAGCAGCCACTTTGTCAAGCAAATATTTTCTATCATAATTACATCATGCTCATAAAATTCTGTAACCTTCTGATTAAAACAAAGTAATTTCAGTAACTCTAAGGAATGACTGCAGACACTGCAGACCTACCAGGCACAGCACTATATGGAGGAATTGTACCTTAATACTGAAGCTCAGGGTACCCCAAAGTCTTCTGATATGGACAACTGCTGACAATACTCTAAATGACATGAGGAAAGGAATCATGTTGCCAGCCTCACAAGATGAGCCTTCAGGTTCCAAATCTGATTAAAAGAAAAAATCCTCCATCCTTCCCTCAAAACAACTAACTCTGAATGAGTCTGTAAATTATAAGAACCTCTAGAAGCTCAAGGTGTAGGAGTGGGAACCCTAGACTCAATGTAACACCTTTCTGAACTGCAGCACTAAATTCACTTCACAGGAAACACATGTTAGCAAAAACATAACCTCCAGCAGCTTCCATAAAAAGAAAGATTCAAATCTTTAAGCATCATTTTAGATTTAGCACCCTTTGGCATCCAAAGCTGAAAGACCTTAAGTTCAGAGAAAAAAACAGCTTCTACTAACATTCCTAGGAATTCCCAGCCCCACAGACTAACCAGCCTAGAGGAGAGAAATTCACTGAAACCCCGGTCAGAAGATACAGATGTGTGGTATGGTTAAGAGTTCTTGGAAAGAAAACAAAATAGAAAAAAATACCTCCTGTGAGATTACCTTGCTCATTAAACCAATACCTACCCTTGAATTCTAAAAATTCAGCAAACAAAAAAGTGTAAGAAAAAACAGAATCCCATCCCCTCCCCTATTTTGAAACCTAACCTTCAGTCTCTAGAATCTGCATGAAAACAGGAGTGGGTGGCTGCTATGGAAACACAGTTTTTCCAATTTATTGCTGATCTTCCCTGGGTGGATTACTGACTGTAATAACAAGGGATTGAGGATCCTTGAGGTCTGAAGTTAACTGGAATAAATACTCTTCTTCCCTAAAGAGCCTGCCTGCAGCAGCAAGAAACAGAATCTAGATTAAGATGCTCTTAATAGAAAATAAAGATTCTTCACCAAACTTACTGCAAATTCAGTAAGTTTAAGGAGGATTTTAAAGTGGTAATGACCTCTCTCTTACTGCATATTTAAGAAGTGCATCATAAACTAATGCTTCTGTCCAGTTTCTCCGAAACAGTGATGCATAGGGGACTCTGTCCACTGAGAAAACAAAAAGAAAGAAAATAAAACTCTCTAGCATTTGCACAAAAATCATATGGAAAAGTGACAGTTATATAAAAAGGTTCTTAAGATTTGCATTAATCCCTACAAGCTCCAGTTGACACCTTGAGTGACAAGTGAACGGCCTTGTTAAATAGAGTAAGTTTCTTCTTAGTGATCCAGTTTATCAAAACAGATCACAGAGAAATCAAGGAAACCTTAGCTGGTTTTATTGAATATACAGAAAGAACTTCAAATTAGTGTGAAAATGAGAAAGGTATGAGCAGGGAAAACAGTTTTCATCTCTAATACAGGCTATGAAAGCATCTGGAAAAAATATGGCAGTGGACCCTGTATTATTGTGGCACTCTAGCAGCGCTCCCCAGTTGAAAAAACAGATTCACTGTGACTGTGCCAGTGTTTTTTTCCTGGCTCTCTGCCTTTAGAAAAACAGACCTCAGCAAAAAACAATATTTGCATTCAGAGAAATGTCCTGTCTCATTTCCTTATACCATCCCATCTCTGGGATCCAGACAGGCAGCTCATCTGGTGGCATATCATCCTTAGGTTTCAGGTGGTACCCAGCATTTTTAAATGCAATTGAAATACTAATTAATCTTAGAAAAAAGCATACACAAATTAAAACCCATGAGCATTTTTCTGAGCAGTTGTAGAAAAAAAAGGTCTTGGGAGTTTCATTACCAGGTCCCAGAAATAATTTGCTTAATATGCCACTGCAAACAAAAATAGCCAACAAAATATTGAGCATCCTCAGAAATGACAAAACTAAAAGCCACTGTTTTATTACAGCATCAAACATTGCATTGATGCAACTTCATCCTAAGTATCACATACAATAGCAGTCACTTTAATTCCCTAAGGATATAGTAGAGTCAGAAGAACACAGCAAGATGAACAACACAGGTAGCTGAGAGAATAGAGTGGCTGTCTTACGGGTGGAGATTAAAAATCAGTCACTAATATGCTTGTGCTCCATCACCTTCCCTGGCTGTGCTCATGGCTCACCCCTGAAGGTCAGGCCACAGCCAGCCACGGTATTGCAGCTCAAGACACAGGAGTGAAACAGATGTCTGGTACATTTCAGTGCATCAAGATGTTACAAGATGTCATTAGTTGTAGATGGGCAACTACTAACAATGATGGAGCTAGAGTGGTCTTTTGTGAGGTATAGAAACAGGCAGCCTTTTAAGGACAAAAAGAAAGGCTGATTGCTGTGCTGTTTCTGCAATGTAAGCCTAATTTATGACACAAGCATTCTCCTCCACAGCAATGTCAGAATGACCTCTTAGGTATTTGAGGATATCTACAAATCTTCCTTTATTCAGTGTTTTGAAAAAGAGCCGGTGAGGTCCTAAAAATTTATGTGAGAGTCTTTGATTAAAACAAATGAGACAATGGGTCCGCAGGAAAGAACAGCATGAGCTGTATACATCAAAATAGTATTATGAAAAAGGCAACCCCACAGAAATGTTTCATTTACTGTACTGGAAAATAATAATTTCATTATCCAGGTTATTTATTATTTTAGGTACTGATCCGTTGCAACTTTCCTGACTTATCGCAAGACAGCCACACTTCTGGGAACAAGATGAAATACAGCCAGGAGAAACTATTTTTTTGTCAAAGTTAAAAATACACTGCACTGGCATCCTAATTTAATACTTCATTCTTTGTCCCATGCTTTTGTTAACACATAATTCTTCTGGAGAAAAAGCCCAGGAGAGCAGTGACACACACCTGAATCATTAATGTAACATACAAATCGGTTTAAGTAAATCCTTAGTGAGCAATGGATTTAAGTCTGTCCACTTGAGAACTCTCATTTAACTTCAGGTATTACTGCACTCTTCTTCTCCTGTAACAAAATATTCCCACCCACAATTTCCACTTCCTCCTCCTAAACACATCACAAAGAAAAGTCTCAGTTAAAGATTTAATGAGTTGTACTGTCCTTGAACAGTACAAACTTTCAGTGTAGTACAATAGATTTTTTTCACCAATAATCAACATTCAGGACTCTCAAATATGCAAAAATTTCAAGAGTTCTTAAAAAACTCTTATCCCTTACAAGTTTACTTAAGGATCTCTCATATCCCTCAGTAATGCTGACAGACTATTGGGAAGGCTATTCCCCTTCTTGATAGAGCAGGTAGTTTTTCAAACCACATCCTGACTTTAAAGAGCCACTTCAGAGCAGTGTGGTGCATCTTGCTCAAGCTCCTTCTTCCATCACATCCTTGTCCATCAGACCAAGTTGCAACTCTCTTTCTAAGCAAGAGGCTGTATTGCTTTTCCACTTCCAACCATGGACCATGTAAATGTCCTATCTTACTCCCGCATAGCTCACACTGTAGTCAAATTAACGCTTTAGCAACCACCCATTAACCAACCAACCAATTTAGCTGACCACCTCTAAGCAGCAGAGATTTTGCATGCTTTGTGTCTTATGTGATGAAATGAATAACATTTCATTTTTCCATACTATAATTACAGGTATAGCCTAAAGCAGCACCAATACTTTAATGCTTCTCTTTTCATTCTTAGATTAGGTAATTTCTAACATGGAAACAGATTTTAATACAGAAAATATACCAGAAAAACAAATCTAGAATAATTAAGTAGGAATTAATTTAAGAAGAAGCCCATTGCCCAAAGTCAGACAGGCAAACTGAAAGACCAAAGAAAAGTTTAAGGCTAGAAATAGATTTTTCCTCATAGACTTTTCCCACTGTTTAAGAGAATAACAGAATTACAGGCACCCTGAAGGGATAACAACATGTAGAAAGTAGTTTCCAGTTGGCTATGCTAACACCTCTGATTAAGTGAAAACAGCTGAGTAAAACATACTGAAATACTACAACTTTCATAATTTGATTACTTTAACAAAACAAGTCTGAAACATGAAATACATAGACAGCAACCCCAAAAAGTTTGAAGAGTATTTAAAATATTAATGGCCTATCCGTAGATTTAAAATTATCAATCAAACATTCACAGGTCCTTTGCCAATTCATTCTGAGCTCAAATGAAGCTAAGTTAAGCATCTCTTTGATCCAAGATGCATGCATTATTTAGCATTAGCTAGACATTTGTTCATTTATGCAGACACATGCCAACAGGATTTATGCAAGAGGGTACCCATTTCTGCTTAATTTGAAATGTCCTGGTTCTCTCTCTGGAATCTAAACCACAGTGATTTATAGGTTTTAGGGAGTCTTTGTATTTTAGCAAAAGAACACTTTCAAAAAGCTACAGTCAGAAACTCTTCCAGTGGAAAGTGAGATACATAAAGGTCCCAGTGCATCTCCAAAGAACAAGGTGTCAGTATCTGGCTGCCTCCTCTTGTGCACACGTGTGACTCTAGGTACTTCCACATGCACAAAACCAGCCCACTGATTTTTCATGGTATTTTTTGTAGATTTTCTTTTCTGGCATACTAAAATATGCATGCAGGAGGTGGATTTTCAAGGGTTAGAGGCTGGGAGGAACAGGCTTGGGGTGGTGGTTTTTCAGTTTTGGTGACTTGGTGGGGGGTTTTGTTCCTAGTCTATGCAGCTGATCAAAATTTGCATCACATACATTAAAATCCTAAATAAATATTTATAATGAAGACTGGTAAAGAACAAAATGAATGGAAAACATGAGCTGCTAAGAACTAGCAACAGTGAGAAACTGAAATTATGGAAAAAAATTGGCAATAAACTCTGAAAAGGTAAGTGCCTTCAGTTTTTGGTTTTTTTTCCCCCTATAAACCTCTCCATGTGTCCCACACTTCTGGAGTGTGAATGTAGACACAGCTATAAGCACATTCCCTATGAACAACTTTTCAGCTCAGGCACTTTTTAAAATTCCTCTCAGTGTCCCAAATTTTCCTATATTCTTGGGATTTCTTGCTCCACAACCCCTCTTCTACAGACAAAGAAATTTTGAGAATAATCAAAATAGGAAATTCATGTACCATTGTTTAAGCTTCCTCTTGCCCTGCTCCCTGCAATACACAGAGTAACACTCAACACCCAGACTGGATGTGCTCATTGATAGACTGAGCATTTAGCATGTGATAAACTTCTAGACAATGGAAGTTTGGCTGAAAAACACAAAAAAGAGTCAAAAAATTATAAATATTTGCTACATCCTGAAAGATTTCTGTTAACCTGGGAAATACAGGCTAAATCTGTTGCCCTAATTCAACCTATTAACAGTACTCCGTGTAATGTTTGCTTTTAAAACACAGAAGAATGAGAGATATCTAAAACAAAAACAAGTTTAAAAATCAAACAGCAAACCATTTATTTCCTCCTGTCCAAACAGATCTCAGTAGCACCCAAACACTGTGAGCCAACTCAAACTGTCACATAATCTATCTAGCACTGCTGAAGCCAAGTACTAAGGGAGGGAGATATTAACAGACGTCTATAGAATTAGTGCCATTAAGTTGAAGCAAAGAATTCATCCCCTGTACCTGAAGGGGGAAAAAATTGGGTTAATAAAAACAACAATTATTGAGTATCTAGAGGCAAAAAATAATGCTTACACAACAGAACTCAGAAAAAGAAAGCGAAGGAGATGGGACTATCATGAGGACACATCTTACAGAGCTGAGCTACTATTTTACCACTTACATTTTGAAGTGCCAACAAGGACAAGATCAGGCAAGCAAGTGGAAAATTGGAGAAAATGGGTCACAGAGTAGTGGCGACAAAGTGAGGTATGGAACTGCTTAATTTGCATTAAGAAAACTTCAAATCTACACTCAGATATGAAACTAAAGGAAAGAGGAGAGCAGAGACACACAAACAAACCTGGGAGAAGCTTTTCAAGGGGAGCTGATGTGGTGCTGCAGAAACTCAACAAGGAATAAAAAAACCCATTGATCAAAAGTAAATCTTAAAAATGAAATGTTCAGGAGGTTTAACGCTTGAAGAAGAAAGGGCAAAGAAACATTTTAAAAAGTACCAGGACGGCTGGTGATGAGAGGGTGGAATAAAGGGAGTATCCTTCAGAGCTAGAGAAATGAAGTCATATCTCTGCACTATTCATCTGACACAGTTAACGCCTCAAACTTGAAACACTGAAAACTCCCAGTTTAAAAGGATATTCCATATGGAACACCTTAAAGGCAAAGCAAATGACACCAGCCGGCAATACCCACACTACAAGGCACAGAGTAACTGACAACATGGAATTACATAAAGTTTACAGAAAATCCACTGAAAGGGCAGTTTGGGCATAAAATTTTGAAAAAAAATGAATAAAAATCACAGGAATAAAACTTGTGCTTCTCAACCAAGGACACTTCATCCAGCATCCTAACCACATCAACCAATCACTTAACCTCGCTGAGG
This sequence comes from Taeniopygia guttata, assembly GCF_048771995.1. Lineage (NCBI taxonomy): Eukaryota > Metazoa > Chordata > Aves > Passeriformes > Estrildidae > Taeniopygia > Taeniopygia guttata. The sequence goes on along the minus strand of NC_133027.1, from coordinate 66,169,915 downwards.
AAGCAGAAGGATTTCTAGAAGGTTTGGGGTTTTATTTTGTTGGCTTTCTGTTGGCTTCTTTTTTTTTCCCCTTCAGTTTTCACTTTCTATCTATAAAAACCGCAACTTTTCAGCTTGATCAAGTTTATTATCAAACTGCAACTTCAGCAAGGAATGAACAGCTCCTGCTAAGAAACAGCAGTGAAGCATTGCCACGAGAATCAAACCAATAGACAGCTGTGGTTCAGCACCTCTCCTCAGGCAATAGCTAATAAGCAATACTTAAACAGAATGTGAAATGCTGCCTGCTAATAATTGGTATTTGGTATAGCACAGTATCATTACAAGATATATGGGAATCTCTCAGTTTCCCCTAACAAGATAACTGTTTGGAAATAGTCATCCAGACATCATCTAAGAAATATCGGCAAGTGTATACAGTACTTTTGCTGGCATAGGTATATAAAAAATAAAGTGATACTTAAGGTATACTTAACTTCATGCTGTTGCAGACCATTAGTGAAGCTCATATTAAATACTTGACTCAGGGAACTATGTCACTCACTATGACATTGCAAGAAAATTGCCTTTTTGAAAAATGAAAGGATAATCTGCAAAAGCTCCTGAATGCACTGACTAGAGTCTTAACCTTGACACATAACAAAATATCAGTTATTCTTTAAACACAAGGGCAAGGATTAAACACCCCAGAGGTGCTCTCTTTGTCATACTGCTGCAGTTCACTAGTGGTCCAAACAAGCCATCCAGCAGCATTACTACTAAACTTTTCCAGTTCAGAATAAAGCCCCAGTTTTATTGATCAAATGGAGTTCTTCAGATGAGAGGCACTTACTAGTACTTTGCTACTATCATGCACATACTGTAATCTACACAAGACACAAACAAGCCTTTAGAAAATGACCTGTAGCAGTCTACCACCTTCCACTGACCTCCTTCAAAATTATATTTGGCTCTGTTTCAGCCTTTTTGCTCTTTGGCACTAGTAATCCACCACTGGATCATTATAAAAAGAATCACAGCAGATGTGCCTACAAACAGAGCATGATGCTTTAAGTGGATTAGGAAGAGATGAACTCTCAAGAAACAAAGTTCCTGAGTTTCTGCTAATAAATTTACTTTAAAAGACTAAATTAAGAAGATATGCGTGCAGATATCCTTAAGCACTTCTATTTTGGAGTGAAGATGCAAAAGTGATGCTCATGACAGACTACATTTTCTGTACTTCCCCACAGTATTCCAAGTATTTCTGGTTAGTAAATTTTTCCAAACTCAAATTTTGCCCTCACCAAACACCACAGCAGAAAAGACAGCAGTGTAGTTGGCAGAGGGGAACATATTTATTCACACAGTTATATAGCTGCATATTTATCACAATGCAGCTATATAAAGCTGCATTGTGCTCTTTCTCTGTTTACATCATACAGATCAACAAATGAGGTAGAACCAGCTTTACTAGATTGAATTTTTCCAATGGCAAAACCATCTTCACTTGATTACCGATCAGAGTTGGCAAGATAGACTCTACATGCTACATGAATAAAGAAACGCAGATGCTAGTGACTTTTTTACTGTTGAGAACTATTTAGGAATTAATAATCTATCATGTACAAACCAGAACAGGACAAGCAAAACCAGAAAATTAGAACAGCATGCTATAGTTACAGCAGTGCAAGGCACAGAAGAATTGTAGTTCTCTAAAATAGTTTTGAGTCATCTTTGCAGTGTAAATGTGCATGGGTAGGGGGCTGCTATCACTGGTGAGTTTAGTAACACGTAGAAAAGCACTGTTCACAATTTTACTGAATTTATATTCATCTTTGCTTTCATGATTCTTGGCCACTTCTTACTTTTGCACGCCTTCCTTAACTTTTAGAGTAAAATAACACTTTTACCTATCAGAATTCCAAAAATATCAAGGAACAGTAAAGAAAAAAATGTTTAGATTGAACATATGTCTCAAAAATCGTTTAGATGAAATTTTATAGCATATCTTAGTTGTGCTTTACTGGGCAAGGTAGGTAAGCAAAATGGCTGGAGACTTAGAGCTTTTCATAGACATTAGTCACAAGGAAGCATTCATTTCTCCTGTACAAAAATTAGCTTTATTCTATAATTCATAGTATCCTATCCATAAAACTTAAGCAACTTACTTTGCAGTGGTCATACTGCTGCTGTAAGGTTGGAACATCCCCTCCAACAGGCATTTGTTTTTTCAGTTCTTCATCTTTTGCGTTCAGCCATTTGATTAACTCTTCCAGAGATGTCAACAATCTGTTCCATTTCTCTGCACTGGCCTCCAAGTGAGCCCTGTGAGACAGCATAACAGCATCTTTAAAGCCTTGAATGGCAAAACCAGTGTGGGAAAACAAACAAAATTACTCCATCGGTAAGATGAGAATGTTTCAAGTGTTTAACTGCAAAGCAACTTTGTGTTAAAAAAAAAAAATCTATTTCAGAACACTTTGCACAGCAAATCAAAATAAACAAAGAAACAGGGAAACACAGAAAGATATGTCCCCGATGCTTTAACTCATCTAAAACCTTGAACACTGCATGTCTAAGCAATATAAAAAATTCCTGTGTTTTGTTGTGACTCCACCATTGTGCAACATGCACAAGCATCATTTTGTGAGCTAAAGTATTGCAAAACTGAACACTTTCATGCCAGGACCGTGACTCTACAGAAGCAAAATCCAGTGTGTTCTACCAGTAGTTATCAATAGCAAATTGCCTGTGCTGCTGAACATATCAGTCAGTGACACAGGCTACTTAATAAATCATCTTTGATTGATGTTGACTATTAATACAGTGAATTTGTTCCTCAATTTAATTGACAAAAAAAGCCAAACTCCACAATATCTTTTTCAATAAGTTTCAGAAATACCTTGACTTAGTGTTTTCTCCCTGCAGTACCTAAAAGATGCATAGAAGTTTTCAAAAGGGACCAGCTACCACTCTTTTACTGCAGTCATTCTATGCTATGGTATCATCCAAAACCAGCATGTACCTAATTTATATCAGCAAAAAAAAAGTTTTTCTTCACACAGAGAGGGGAGTAGAGATGAATGATTTTCAGTGTAGTCTGACACCTGTTCTGAAAGTTTTTCCTCTGCTTCTGAAGGATAATCTCTGTTCCCTTTTCTAATTTGTACATTGTTGGTTATCTCTTTTTTTTCTGATTAATTGTGAGTCACACCTAGAAACTTTCACCTGGATTGTCTTATATTATCATTTCAAATGGCATTAGAGTGAATGTTTGGGGCAGATACAGCAACATTTGGATTGAAGGGATGATGTGCTGCAAGATTAACTCAAACATAAGCTTAAGTTTGGCCACACTGAGATCTCCCAGCAATACACTAGGATAGGTGAATCAATAAAGCAGTCAAGTAAAAGTGTAAAAGGAGGGAAATACAAAGAAAAAATATTCCACATTTCTGAAAAAGGATAAACCAAGTACCTTTAGGAAGAGGAACCTATCCTCCTTCACCCTTGTTAAGGAAAGCACTTTAATAACTACTTGGGAAAAAGTATGAAATTTAAGTAGTTGTTAGAAGTAACATTTTATTGCCTACAGTTTTGCATGTTATGGTTTCTATTATCCCTTATTGCTCTCACTGATACCTTTAACTCAACACTGAATTGCAACAAGCTGCTAGCAGCTCAGATCTAAATAGTAGAGTCAGCATCCCACTCTGCACTGAAGCACAAGCAAGTTGTTGCGTCGGCCTTGGTAGGCAGGCCAGTAGCTTCTGAGTGGAATGTATTGTCTCCACTCTCCTGATATTTTTTTCAGGTATTCAGAATTGGCCCTTCTTTCCTGAAGTGAAAACAGAGTTATCCTTTTTACTTATCAGGCACAGGAGAGACACTACCCTCACATCTAAGCCAAGGCAGCCCATATTTGAACTTACAGTGTTGTCATTAGACTCTGATTGCTAAAAAATTATAGATATATATTTGAGAATTTCTAGTAGCAACTACAATTAAAATGTTCAGGTTTACAGCTTTCTGTACATTTGATAGTGAAATCTCTATTCCTCATGACCTATTACTGTTTCTAGCACATATAAGCAGCTCTCACCTCTAAAAATTGGCAGTCTGAGGCTTCAAGAGTCTGCTCTAACTATTTAGTGGAATTCTTGTATGCAAAATAAATTGGAGCTTTGTAAGGAGGGGGAAAACTCCTGTAACTAGATAATGGACAACTTAAGGGTGATTCACCCCTATCTAACATATAGTGTAATAATATTAATAACAAAAAACTAATCTGATATTAATGTGAATGACATAGCATACATTATAGGATTAAATGCATTGTAATTTACCACTTAGTACTTGCATGCATGCCAAATTAATGCCAATACCAAAAATAATGCTAGCAAGTACATGGTTTCAAAGTCCAGTGCAAGTTAATCCTGCAGAGGTAGAGCAGTAAGGGGTGGAGAGGAAATGGACTACACCAGCAGGAACTTTCACTGAGCACAAAGTGACCTAGCCTCCCAAAGAAAGAAATTAAAAAGGGAAAAAGACACAGGGGAAACTCAGCAGCCTGGATTTTCCAAGAATACTATCCTTTTAATCTTATTGAAAGCAATACTGAAAATGAAAGCAAGATGCAGCAGCTGAAGTGCAGACACAAGCATTCAATTCAAAGAAAAACACATTCAGTAAACACCATTCAAAACACATGCTGCACAGGAGCAAGAGAGTCAAGATATGCTTTAAATTGCATTTCAGTGTAAAGTTTAAGTATCACATCTACATTTGTCATACACACATTATCAGAGGCAGAAGATAAACTATGCAGAAGTTCTGAAATGTTTTGTGGGGTTTTCTGTTCTCTGAGTCAGGATTTCTAGGCTTTGTTTTGGAATTGGTACTCTACTGATAATCAACCTGCAAACAGAGCTTCAGGTGTTTTAGCTCATGTGACAAATGAATTGGCAAACTCAAGAGATTTACTAGGTCAAGTGGTGGCTTAAGAATCTTCTCTGATCAAAATAGAGGTCAGTTATAGGTGATTGTTTCTGAGCATGAGTTGGAGCACAAATATTCACCAGCAGCAACCACCTGGTATGCAAAAGCACTCCTAAGGGAATCCTGGATGTACCTGAAGAACACAGATGCTCCCATCCAACTGACTAGACTGAGAGGAACCTTCCTTCCTGCCCCCAGTGCTGAATAAAATAATCCAGAAAACAGCAACTCTGACACAACTCCAATTCTGTTGACCCTAAGAAGCTCTCTTCATAGCTGGAGACCTTTTGATTCTGCTATGGAGGTAGCACTTTTCCCACTGAGTGACAAGTGAACACACGGAATAAAAAAAGATTGGTGGGTGCTCTAAATACAGACAAACAGAGAGAAACTCCTTTTCGATTTCTCCCATACTTTTACCTCTACCCACCCCCAAACACTAACATCCTCACACCTCCTTCCCCAGGAGAAAATAATCCCCCCTAAACCCCCACAAGTCTACATCTTTGTTTTCTTCCTGGGAATAAGATAAAGAGAGAAATAAAAGAAGCGCAAGTCTGCAATTTCAAGGAGAGAGGTGCAGCATCATAGACACTCCAAGTACATGTTTAAGCAGCTTCTGTGCATTTAAAAATATGTCAGAACAGCACCGCTTTTCCAGTTTGGAACTCCCTTTACCGAGAGTAGCAAAGAAGTAAACTCAAGACAGTGACTAGCAACACCAGCTCTGAGGACTGACGTGATGAGAAAAACTCATCCTGTCTTTCTTTGGGAGAGCAGTACTTTCAGCAATTAAAAATCAGAATAATCGGAATGTACTATACATGAAAATATGCTAAAAAGCTCACAGAAAGTTTTATTTGGAAGCACCATCCCAAGCTAAAACCCATTACAAAACAATCAGCTTTTTAATTCTTCAGTCCTAACATCTAAAAGTTACATGCTCTTCTCACTACGGTCATCCACAGAGTTTTACTTTCCAACTCATCCTTGTAAAAAGATACTGCAAGAAAACAAAAATTGAAGGCAGACAGACTTCATGTCAGTTCTGTGCTTTGTTATTCCCCTATGAAGGCTTTAAGGGCTCTTGAACAAGTTAGAAAAGTGAACTGCAATCAAAGAACAGAGCAAAATACATGAACTCAGAAATACTACACTCTTTTCAGTAGTGACTGAGATTTGAAAGGTTAATTTACTTGTCTTAGATTTGCACCAGTATTCTCTTTCTTGTCTATCTTACACTTTGATCTCCAGTGACATGTGGCTGGCTCTGCAGCACTGCAGGTACCAGCAGAGGAACATTAATGCTGCCCAATGGGATACACATGCCATATCTATGAGGAACAGAAAAGATGTGTCTGTATTCAGAAAATGTATTCCCAATTTTTCATGGCCATCCATTTCTCCCAACTAATGACCAAGCCTAGGAATGGCAAAGCAACCCAGTGGTTCTTGCTAGGACTCCACAATTGATAAGCTATTATTTTAAGAGAATACTTTTGTATTTCTCTCACATGGACTTGTGACTTTTGCATTAAATTGTGTATGTGGTGGAGCCAGTCTCTGCAAGCCCCCACACCAAACTTTGTGTCCAAGTTCTGCCTGTGGGCTTTCAAGAAGCCGATTTAACAGTTTCATTTAACTGTTTAGCAGGTTGGTGACAAGTGGATATGTAAAGTAAATATGACATTTTCCCCTCTATTTCAATCATTCAAATTCTTGTGTCTGAATGTCAAGGTCGGCTCATTTTACTGGCCTTTGGAATATTCATATGAATGTTTAACATTGTTCTTTTCTTTTAAAACAACAGTTTTCTCAAACCAACAAGCGAGCGCTTGCAATTAAAAGCTCTAGAAATTATTCTCTATATAATTCATTTTCATATAGAATTTAATTCAATAATGAATATGGCAGTATCTATTTGAAAAAATTGCATCACAAAGATTTAACAATTACCACACTTGAGCTTGGCACAGATAGGGTCAAAAAACTGTAAAATGCATTCCTTGATTAATAAGTACTTTAAAAAAAAATTCAACTGAATAGCAGCCATTGAATTATTAATTTGAATTAATAATTCAAAACCAATTAAATGGATCAGGATACTTAAGATGCAAGTTCTGTTAATTTAGTAATTTCAAAACAAAAATTTTGTAAAAACAAAACTATTAACAAACTCCTGATTTCTCCTCAAAGCAATGGCAGATGCGCAGAATTATTTCACTGATGCTGTCATTGATTTGCAATAAGGAAAGACTCAATGCACTTTCTGGAAATTTTGGTACAAGGTCAGCAAATTATGACTGTGAAGCTCTGATGAGAGAACAAGTAGTTAAGCCTACCAGGTGAACAAGTTCACCAAGTTTTTATATTTGCACTCAGGGGTCCTTCATGAAAGAGAATAGATACTTCATTTCAATGCTGTGCTCATATTTGTCAAGCTTCTTAGAAGACAGGAACTGCCCCATCACACCTTGATGTTTTCATTACTCACTTGATGTTTGCAGACTTCGCCTTCAGGTCGTTCCAGCGCTGGTTCATGTCATCAAGTCGGTGCTGAAGCAGAGCAGCTTCCTCAGAGTTTCCCAAGGCTTTCACCATTTTCTGTCTGTTTCCATCAATACTTTTAAAGATGTCATTGTGGGCATCAATTTCAGCTTGAATGTCCTGAAACACCAGCAAGAAAAGTTCAAGCATAGTTCTGTGAGTAGACAAGGAGAGAGCTGACTTTAATGAGCATCCCTAAACACTAGGACAGAGCATGTATTCCCGCTTCCTTGGGTGTCTCTGATAAAAGATGCACTGGAGAAAACCTGCAATCCTATTAACGTCACTACAAAAGGTCTAGCTTTCTTAAGTGTGAGAAGAGGAGTCTGAAAGTCATCCAAGGCTGTGAAAAAGGAAATAGAATTATAAACACCAGGTTCTGTGATGTTGTGTTTTGTAGCACTGAAGGTAACTAACTGTCTCCTGTTCACCCACGCATTTCACACAGTGTGGCATTTGCAAATGCATTAGAACTCATTTCCTCTCCAGAAATTACACTGATTCAGCCTTAGCTATGTCATCACTTTGTTTTTGAAACTAAACATTCCAGAAACTTTAAGCAGTCTAGTGAAATGCAGGCTTTATCTAGTATTTTAGGGCACACATAATGAAAGCATTTAACTCAAATCTTAACTTTAAAACTCTAAACTGCAGCTAAATGGCTACAGCAACCAAAAGTCCATTTTGACAATTAAACTACTTTACATTATGGCCTGAATATATGGGGAGGTAGACCTAAAATGCCAGGATGTATTATAATCTATTTTATAGTAAATACTGAAAAGACAAAGAAAAGCTTGTGATTTTCATTCTGTTGATTCATTTCTCTTCCCCTTAGAAATTAAACACATTTTATTCTCTCATCTACCATCTGCCTTAAGAAACACATTACAGATATTGTCTTCATCTAATTGAGCACAGTATTATTTTTAAAACACATAAAAAGAGCAACAAAACTTCCTGCACCACTGCCAATGGTTTCTAGCATCCAAACATCACATCTATCCAATAAAGCAATGTAAATGTGTGGAAAGCCAGGAGGTGTACTGGCTGTCTCAATAGGATTAATCAGCGAAGATTATGACAGGAACTTGGTGCAGATGTAAATAAACTTATTTTGCAAAGAAGGAAATAAAATAACTGAAATTCCTTAAAGGTTTTTATTCTTCCAGTCAACTCCTCTGTAATCACCATCTGTTCCCAGAAGCAGAAATGGGGGGGGGGTGGGGGGGGGGGGAGGCTTTTGTACCTCCCCATCCTAAAGATGTATTCCTGCTGGCACGAATACAAATGGAAGTGGAAAAGTAGCCATGAATTTGAGAGTGAAAGCTTTCTAGAGTTAGGAAAGAAAACAAAAAAATCAGGATACAGTTGAAGAAGAGGAGGGAGGAGAGATGGGGCAGTGGGAAAGGAGATGAGAGAGAGAGGGAGGCATTGGTGAAGCTCTGTCTGGCCAGAAGAGCTTCTATGTGTCTTTGGACAACTACCTTTATTTGCACGGAGATTCACTCCTTTAAAGCAGGTAAAAAGACACTTTTTTGGTCTTTGAAACAGCCCAATAAAAATCACCATCCTAAACACAGAAACAAAAATTACATTTAAAAGGAAAAAAACAAAATTGAATTGTCTGATGATTAGCCAACCCAGATAAGATGGTAGAGTCACCAGCTGAATTAGATGCTTATCTAAAAATATTTGCAGCTCTTCTCCTTACAACTCCAACATGCATGCAGGCGCAGTGAAACCCAGCTCAATCCCACAGAACAGGAGATACAGCGACTGTACAGCACTTGCAATTCTAACTGCAATGAAACTGAGCTACAAAAGCCAGGTCATGCAAAACCTCTTTGCCTCATCAAAGTCACAAATGACAACTTCATTGAAAACAAACTGATCTCTAACCTTCCTTCTACAATCACAATATTAACTGTAAACCCTTTAATTCCAGAACCTTCATAAAGCATTCTTTGATTTTACTTGAGAGTAAATTCAGCATGCATGCTCAAAAAATGGTTCATTCACAATGGGTTTGATTCTTACATTTTCCAATCATAATGTTACATTGATTAAGGTACAATAAATATGCTGTTCACATTCTTGAATCCCATCTGTAATAACCATGTTGAGACAAATCAGTTCAAAGAATAGTTTCACAATTAACATCTCTCTCATTTCTGCTTTCCATTTTCCAGGTGAAAAAACCAACCAACCACTGCCAGCTGATAGATAACCCAACAGAATTGAAAAAGTTATTGAATGTGAGTTTGTCACAGCCCTCAGAGAAAATATGGAGAGAAATTCAAATAACATACCCCACATCAGTGTGCACATGGAAGAAGTAGAGCAAAAAAGTAGGATGTGAAAAATGACTAACAGCAAGAAATGAGCACAATAAGTTAGTTATTCTCCAATAATGATATAAAATGTCTGGATTTTTATTTCGGTACTGTCTTCTGGATGATGGGCTCCCATCTTATCCTAAGACTGCTGTAATTGCTAGCAATTGGTAATATGCTCCTTACTCACCATGTTATCAAAGTCCTTAAATTCTTATTTCTAAATATGTGGTTGCCCTACCTTTAAATATCTTTCTTCAAAGTGGAAAAGACCCTATTATTCTGTAAACCCCCCAGTTTATGTTCCTCCTAATCTATTGTTTCTCTTTTTCCTGCCTTTTTCTTGGTCTTTGAGTCTCCATTGTCCTCTATGCGGCAAAAAATGGGATGGAAAAAGTTGATTATGCCTGCTCAGGCCCAGTGAGAATTAATTCTATAAGAGTTAATCCACTTTCAATTTTGCAATACTTTAGAAGAAACTCTAAATATTCCTCTATTATTACATGGAAGTTCCCATATTCAAGGGCAACACACTGGAGAATGCAGGAGAAGAATTCTGTTGCTTTTGCCACATAAAGAGGGGGATACAACTGTGAAACTCCATCACTGCTCTCAGCCCAATGCTTAAGGGATCCTTGCCAGAGTGGTCTCTCAGTGTATGTGAAACAAATCAAAAGGCAGAGAAGAGAAAAAAAAAAACAAAAAACCAAAAACAGAACAGAAAAAAACCCAAAACGCTAAAGAAATACACTATAAACAGAAAATGTCTTCTTGCTTTATTGACTTTTTTCTTTGAAGCACCACTGTAAAGATGCCACTATAGATATTTTTGCTAATTTTGCAAATATTTATGTGCACTTGGCTGTTAAAAAGAATTGATAATTTATTGTATGAGGTCAACGTATTTGTTCACATGCAAGTGCTTGCAGGATTAATGCCCTAAATTCAAATAAATCTTTTTGAGGAAAGAATTGATCCTATATATAAATCAAGATGAAAGCTCCAAAGATTGAAAGATAGAAAAGAGAAGAAATAACTAGATTGGCATTTAGATATGTACTTAACCCTAGCCAGATTACTAAAGCATTGTCACTTCCCTAAATTCCTTTTAAGTATTAAAATTAGGTATTAAGATCAAACTGCTGCCTTTCCCACTCTGATGTGGTGATTTCAAAATTTTATTTCCATTCTGAATCTTCTCTGACTTCTTTGCTTCTCTCCCTCTTTACCTTTCTTCCTGCAGAATTCAAATTTTATATTTGGATTTGATTTTAATCCTTGTCTCCATAATAAGAAATCTACTTCTTGCTTTAACTCCTACCAAATAAAATCTAAATTATCATGATAACAACTGAAAAGCATGTGTCTTTAAAGAATGTATAAGTATGTGCCACTTAGTAAGGCTGCAGATAGAAATACTGAAAAGGACGCAAAACCAAGTTGCTACTAGAACAGCCCAAAGGCAGACTGGAGTGACATGCCCAAAGTAAAAGAAAGCCTGTGACAAAGATTGGAAAAGAACCCAACTTATGAGCCCAACCCAACCACCTATCAAATTTTTGTCTTCTCTTTCCCCCTTATGGACTGCAAGGATATGTTGAAAGCAGTTACAGCATGAGGCATAATTGTCCTTTGGAAAATATCAATACTTTAAAAAAGGCGAGAAACCTCCAAGCCAAACACTTGATGTGTCTTTTTTCTAAATGACGAGTCCAGAGGGCCTCCAATTCACTCTGCAACTCTCTAAGCTTATGAACAGATTCACATCTACTCACTTTTTTTCAGGTTTTGTCTGTTTTGGCAATATACCAGTAAGGACAGTAACACAGGCAAATATTTCCCTTTTTATAGGGCCCAAATACTTCTGTTGAAGATAAAAACACAACTAATGAAGATAAAAACACAACTAACGGAAGAAAACTCCATAGCCAAATTAAAGTGGAAGAAACTGTGCTTTCTAAAATATACAAAGTGTTACTGTATTGAATTCTCACTATTAAAAATTCTGGGATAATAGTACAAGGATCTAAAACAGGGAAGTTTGTGGCTTTTTGTTTTTTGGGGTTTTTTTGTAAGGAAATAGGTATATTCCCATAGCATTAAAGATTCTATTATCAAGAAACCCTAATCAAATTTTTCTTACATATCGGACACAATACTCAACTTAGTCTCTCAAGAAAAAAGTCAACAGCATTCTGTACCAAATCTCATAGCTTCACAGAGGGTTTAAAGGCAGGACTCATCAATGTTTTACTACAAAGTTTTTTGAACCCACTATATACAGCAAAATTCTGGATACTACTCCAATTATTTTTATGTTTTTTAGGAAACAGAATTCCACTGTATTTTTGTAAACATCTGACCACATATCAGGGATGGGAAGTCATGCCATGCAAACCACATATGGCCTGCAAGAAATGGACATACAGGTACAATGCTGATGCTGTGCAACAAGCTTGGCAGCATTTTGTCTTGACACATAGAGTGCTACCTCCTTTTAATCCTCAGGTACAAGCCGTCCCTCTCCATTGTAGGTGGCCTTTGAACCACACGTTTATCTCAAAAGGAATTAGTGGGCTTGAAGTTGATTCTTCATAAATGAAAATCAGCTTGAAAAATCGCATTTTCCCTAGCAAAAGTTACTCCCAGGCTGTTTTGTCAGAACAGCTTTGTACTTCTTGCACACAGTACAGCTGATGCCCGTGAGTGGAACAGGTGCACAGAATTGTAAGTCCCATGAAAATGATTGCCCACTGCCTTCACTGACAATGCTCAAGTCAGCAAAAGCAGTCACAGAAATGCTGCACTTGCCTCTTTCAAAGGTCAGGAATAAATGTGATGACTGCTCATCAAAGTACCTGCAGAAAAATCTTCCAGCTGGAACAGCTGGAAGAAAAATGTCAGTGCCAACCAAAGGACATAACTGCACACCACAGACAATAGCCAGAACATCACTCTTCGAGGTCTCACAGCAGGTAACAAAGCAATGGACCTTTTTTCTTTTTAATAGCACATTGTTTAGTTTATCTTGAACCAGGTACATTTTACCTGCTTCTGCCAACTGCCTCTGGGAACACTGCTGTGGCAGATATTCCTTTTAGCCTCTGCTTTACTTGTAGCTTTTCACTTTCTGATGACTCTTAAGGAAGGAGTAAGAATTAGGGCATGATAGAGGTGTATCAAAGTGGCCATTGTGAAAGGGAAACTGGACTTTTATTGTTCTCAGCCTTAAAATTCTGGGAGTAGCTGAGAAACAGAGATGCTTGTATAAAAAGAAGGCTATAAAAATCTCATCTCATCCAGGAAGTCTCTTCTCTGATATCAGAGAACAGTCATGTCTTTAGAAAGGCTCATCCCATCTGCTGTTTCAGAGGCCTACCTGCAGTAGCAGTTGCTGTTAAATAATCCATTTACAATGAATTCACATTGAGAAGTAGCAGTACACATTGAAAACTTTTAGGTAGAATTGCCATTATCTTAAATCCACCAGTACCAGAAATGCATAAAGATGGACACTCTTTCAGGTGTCGTACACAGAGCATAGTGAATATCACTACAGCCCAGTGATATCACTACTAGCATAGTGAATATCACTGCAATATAGTGTAAGATCAAAGCAATTTGCTGTAGATATGACAAAAGTGTATTTACTACTCAAACTCTCTGATATTTCATGAGGAAAAAACAGAACTTTTGAGGGGGAAACCTTCTTTGGGACATTCTTCACTTCTAATTTTCAAAGGCTTGTATTACCAAGAACTTTGTATCAACACACCAAGTTTCTAAAACGTTGACTTGACTTGCACTTAAGCCTCTTGGATAGTACCATAAGAGATGACATATGGTGTAATTAAAGATTCATTTTATCACAAGAATGATGATGCACTTACAGGACGGCTGAGAATGCTACACTGCCTTCAACAACCTCTGTGGCTCCATTGCATGGCACAGACTCAACATCTGAGGGGCGCCATAAATGTGTTAATACTAATTCCAGCAGTCACGTAATTATGACTGAACAAAGCCAAAGTAGCCCTGCCTACTGCAGTGTAATGTGACTCTGTGCATAGGAAGGGAGTGCCGTGCAAACTTTTGCAAATGCCATCTGGCTTCTGCATTACCACCACAGTAACAACACTCATCATTCTCTCTGTAGAACATATATTAATAAATCCAGAGAGCTGAAAGTAGCTTACAAGCCAGGATCGCTGTCATAACACTGTTTCTCCTGGCAGCGAACATCTCAGGAAGGACAGGATGGGTGTGTGGGGAATCATAAGAGGGACAGATGAAGCAGGGGAGGAGGGGAGCTTGTTTAAAAAAAAAAAAAAAAAAAAAAAAAAAAACGTGCTAAATAAGCACAGACTAAAATTTTAGAATTTGTGATCACAGTCCACCAAATAAAATGCTAACCTTCCCCAGCACCAAAGTAGCCTTTTATGTTGCATCACAAATTTCAGCACAGTAGACAACAAAATTTCACAGCAAGCTTCAAGCTAAAAAATACAGCAGAGCTGTGAGACCTCTAAGTTTTGGTGAGAATTGCTATGACCAATTTTTTTAAGATAAACACTGGAATATTCAAAGTCACAGGGGAGGGCCTGGAGTTTGCAAATACCAGGGCTTATATGGTTCATAAAATATTAGAAACATTGGTTAAAAATTTCTCTCTTAATTAAGTCATGAAGCATCTCAGGGTCTGGCACATGTCCTTATCTTAATAGGCTAGCACAGCAGCAGCTACAAGAGAAGGCCAGATGACACACTGGGAGCAAGAGAGGAGCCAGTGACCTATACAGTGAAGAAGTCAGATCACAAATGCTATTACTGTTACTCTTAGCTACTTTGGAAAGTATCAGGCTGGTGGGATCCTGAATAGTGGCTGTCTCAAGCATACTTCTCCCTGATAAACAAAACTGGTAAATTGGTAACTACCGAGGAGAAGAAAGCTGGTTTGCATTTTAAAAGAAGAACATCCTGAAGTTTAGAAAAAACACAGAATCAGGCTTTGCAAACTGCTCTCCTACTGTAAAACCACATCTTTAAGGTGTTTTATCTTAATTAATAAATAAACTACTTTGTATTTTGTTACATACTGTGGTCTTGCAGGATACAGGAAGTTTGTATGGCAAAAAAAAAAGATAAAGCAAATCTAACAGTGGTTACAAACATGCAAGTGAGGTTTCACTAGAACTGATGAAAAACAGATGAAAACAATCTGTTCTTTAACATTCTCATGTCTCTTGTTCGTCAGCACAATCACTTCAAAGCCAAACCTCCTGCCTCTAAGCATCACTGCTACCAAACAACCTGGAAAGAGAAAGAATAACTAGTTGGAATAAAAGAAGTACAGATGAAACAATGGGAAAGTTGCATATTCATTGGAAATAATTCTACTTATAAATGCCATCATGAGATCTTCCAATTGAACTAAAATAACATTCAACTAAATTTAACAGCAAACTCCAGAGCACTTGCTTTCTGACAATAGTGGAACAAGGTCATGGGCAGCCTGCAATGTCCCCTTATACCCTTGACTTAACAAAGCCCAAGCCAATCTTAATTTCCTTTGAAACTTAAAATTAAATAAATAAGTAAGTGAAAATGCCCACAATCAGAGGACATACTCTAAAAGTAATCTTGTAGGACCTGAAATGAGAAAGATAAGCAACATTAGATTTCCATAAACAGAGTGCACATGAGGACATAAACAGCAACACACAAAACCTAAGTTAAATATCAACCTGTCATTTTTATTTACTGGGTAATTTTAAAAGGCATACACAGCCTTTTTCAAAGGCATGTGTGCAAGTGCTACCATACCTTTTCAAATTTTGTCAGCAACTCACGTAAGCTGAAGTTGAGGCCAATCATCATTAAGCGTCTCCCGAAGCCTACATTTTCCCGCTATGTCCTCCAAGCCAAGTCTATAGCCTTCAAGAAGTTTCTCTCCTTTTCCACCTATACAGTCTCAAAATACTCCAAGCACTCCAGTGAGTGTCCCTCTTCTGGGCTCTGTTCCCCTGGGAACAGTTCACACAGCACCATCATCACAGTCTCCGTGTCCCTGCTCCTTCCCATGGGCTGGGCACCCAGGGGTAAGCCACTGACACTGGGTGCTGCTCCTTGCAGAGCTGACCCGACCTCATGGCGCTGTGGGGATCTCCTTGGATCCACACCTCCCCAGGACTGCCTCCAGCTCACCTCAACAATGGCCTGCAGGACCCCAGTGCTTCTGGCAGGCCAAGAGCTCAGTGCATGGTCTCAGTGACCCTGAGTGAGAGAAGCTAAAACCTGCTGCTGTGTAACAGATGGACAGGAGGAACACATCCTTCCATGTTGCTCCATTCAAGGGAAAAAAAAATCCCCAGAGAAATTTCTGTCTATAGAAAGCATCAAAACCAAACTTCTCAGACAATTTCAAATGGGATGAGGCCCACTTCATACTAGGAAACGTGGTGGTGTGACCAGATGGGAAGCCATTCTCCTCTGACTTCCACAGAGCCAGCACCATGGGCTGGTGCTGCTATTGCAGTAATCAGGCACTTCCAGCCCTCTTCATTTCGCCCAGGAGATGCTGCGCCACAGAAAAGCCAAGGCCCATTAGAAGTTGTCTAAAAAGTAACTTTCTTTGTGCAAGCAAAAAAAAAAAAATAAAAAATACGTCCAGCAAAGGATCCTGCTGCAACTTCCAAAGCCTTCGCTGGGGATCTCCTCCTTTGGTGCCGCCTGCTCTGACAGCCGTGTGGTAATCTATCCCCGGCATTTGTTTATTATTGTAATCAGCATCCTCCCTTCCAGCGGCCCTGGTGCTGCTCCAAAGCCAAGCACACTCCCCCTTCCGGGAGGCCTCCCTGCTGGAAAACCACCACCAACCCTGAGGCTGCAGAAAGCCCAGACCAAAAGTCCTCACTTTTCCTTCCCCTGGAACGGAAAGGTGGCTGTTCACTCACTGAGTAAGCTTTGGGGCTGTAAAAGCAACCAGTGCTGCACAAAGCCACCACAGACTGGGGCTGCCCAGGAGGGCATGCTCAGCAAGCCAGATTGTTTTCCATATGAGCCTTTTCTCGCCCGCGGGAAACCTGACACCCCATGGGTGGCTGTGAGGAAATCAGTCCGTTTCCAACCATTCCCACTGGAAACCCGTGTGCATGTGAAGGCCTATTTAAGCTGCTATTAATGCCTTCCGCACAAACACACATTACTCAACCACCAAAACCAGATTGAGTAATAGCTGCCAGCATGTCAGTAAATGTATAATTAAAACCAAACCAGCAACCCATCACTTGCAAAACCCATTACAACTAATTCTCCTATGAACACATTAGGTATGACATGTTGCTTTTACTTTTTATTTTATTTCACCCAACCATCATATGAAGTACCAATGAATTCATCAGTAGCAAAACTGTCTCTAAAATTATTCTGAGATAGTGGATTATACTGGTATATCTGGTATGGGTCAGGATTTTAAAAATAACTCTGAAGTGGGGGGGGAATATTGGCATTAGCAGGATTTTTACTTGGTTTATTTGTACTTTGCCTCCTGCCTGTATGTTTTATGTGGGCATATTACACAAACTGCAGAAGTGCTTGCAAAATAAACTCAGGAAAGTTTTCCAAAGGTGACAGAACTAAACTAGCTTTATAGCCCATATAACAGATCAGCTTAAACAGTCTGAATTTATTCCACTGCTTCTGCAAGCAGAAAGCCTATTTATCATGTCCACATACTATTCCCTTCCAAATTAACTACTTACAGAAGGAAAAATTACACATTAGAGTGAAAAAGTAAAACCATTCTGCAAGTAATGTAACTAGAATCATTATTTGAGAATCTCCTTTCTTCTCCTCAAGACAAAGTTTGGATCCTATTCTTCTGCACACTAAGGCTTTCTGCAGCTCTTGGAGAAAAAAGCCCTGGCAAACTAGAAATGAACAGACTTTAGATCCACCTCAGAGATGTTAGTGCATATAAATAGAAATGGGTGTCAGGCTGGATTATAATGAAGCTTCATAACTCCAGGACTGAATCCATATACACAACATTAATTTTACCTTTGGTCTCAGGCTTCATAATTAGATAACTTGTTTTCCAATTTTCATTTGTCATTAAAAAAATCATACATTCTAGATATTTCAGCAATATTAGATGCAAATGAAATACCCTCTAAGGTTAATAGGTACCATTTTGCATAATTCTATAAAAGGTTATCAAATATTTACATATATACATGATGTTGGACCAAGGCTTCCAGCAAAACTTCTTTGAAAATTATACTGAATAATGACTTTTTCAGTTGCATTCTCAATGAAAGCACACTGCAGTATTTGAGAAATTCTGAATATATAGAAGACAAAGTAACTGAAATAAGCTCTACATTGACACGTATTTAATATAGCCTCTGCACAGCCAGCAGTTCTGTAGATATGACAGTGTTAGATCATAAACTCCAAAAATACAACGTACATTTTCAAACAGCCTTATGTTACTTATTGCTAAAGTTTAAGTTTTCTTGATCAGCTTCATCATAATTTTCTTTAAAAATAGCTCTGCATACACTATTGGCAACGAAACTACATATTGCATACTGAAAACTACAGCTATTACACAGATTAAATACTTGAATTCTAGAGGCCAAAGAAATTCACATTCTGAAAGTTTAAACTGTCATGGAAATACATAATCTACAGCTGAAAACAAGCATGCCACCAACTGTAACAAAGCATCCTTCCAAAGCACTCTCACAGATATCAAGAGTCACAACTGGGAATTTAAGACACTGGAAACAACGTACAGCTGCAGAAGATTAGATGCAGTGAAGCTTTTTGTTACTTTTTGTATTAGAGTAGTTTGGTGCATTTTCTCATGTGTCTTAAATAAGAACGTAAAATCGGATAAAAATAAAACAACCAGCAAACAGCCTTTTATAGCCATTGGTAATGTTACTAATGGCAGCCTGCAAAATGCAAGGGCCGTCAAAAGAAAAGCACTTCTACCAGTGGTAGGAAAAGGACAGTCAGCACAGCAGCCTGCGACACAACTCTGATCACATCTGCTGGAAACTGGTTTTAGGCATGGGTTCTGCAGTGCACACCCCACAAATCCAAGCCTAAGAGCCTCATCATTTAGCAAGGCACATTCCAGAGATTATAAAACTAATAGCAGAATTTTACATCAAAAATCATATTACTGCAAAGAATAAAGTAAAAGCCCTCTACTTTTATCAAGCATAAATCCAGAAGCAACTGAATGTAAAGATACTGCAAATGAACCCGCAAAATCAATTAAGTCAAAACTAGGTGAGAAAAAAAAAATTACTCCATTTCTACTTGAAGTAAAGATACCTGATCAACATAGAGATAATCTAATACACACCTCTCAAGTTCAATTTCAGGAAAGATAAAAGTTTCTTAGACTTTACCGTGTGAAACAATATTAAATATGTATACAATAAAGAATTTGCTTCACACTTGAGATGATGTGCAAAATATGCAAGAAAACTGTCATGCGAAACACAACTTGATTTTTGAATGCAAACTAAAGAAAGGGGAAAATTTTCTTCCCTTTTCCTAGAAGAAAACTGGAAAAATAAAGAGCAGCAAGAACCTTAAGTGTAAATGGGGTTGTTTATACTAGGAGCATACATACATCTTATGTGACTCACAACAGCAAGTAATGACAACAGAAAGATAAAGAGTATGTTGCCTTGTGTGACTCAGATGTAAAGGGCACAGAGGTCAATAGGCGGTTACAGAAAGTCAATACATCCTGTTTTCACTCAAGACATGCAGCTGCAGACAAGAACACAAAAAAATCCACCAGTTCAAAAGCACTGTGCTATATTCACCTGCCTTGAAAAATATCTGATGTCAATCTGATCAGACCAGGAGGGGGAGATGCCCTCTCCCTTCCTACAGCAGGTCAGCATTTACAATACAGAGTTAACACACTGCTCCAGCAAGGTTAGTTCTACACTGAGGCTTATTATCAATTGAACCCAACATGAAGGTTCAATTAAGCAGAGGCTCAATGATAACCTCTGTCAAAAGTCAAATCACTCAAGCAACATAGTATCCCATAGTACCCCAAGGACTAGCAATTCATCAGGACAAATCAAATTCATCAGGACAGATCAAATTCTTACAATAAAGAGCTGCAAGAGGCAGCATAAGACAAAAGTAAAATAAATTATTGCCAACATTATCAGTTAGGTAGCTATTACAGGGGTGATTGCAATGCAGATCATGAATTCCATGAAAGCTCCTAGAGCTTAGAGCAGGGCACTGCAACCATTGGATTTGTCTTTTTTGTTTGGTTGGTTGGGTTTTTTTTTTTTGTTTTGTTTTTGTTTTGGTTTTTTTTTTCTCTAAAAAAAGATATTGGTTTGCCTTGCAAGGTATTTTTCAAGGATCAACCAGTCACATTCAATGGTTTACCATGTGCAATATCTGCCACATTCAAGGACAGAATTCTGCATTAGGTGAGCAGAGACAGACTATGGCCTTCCTTAAACAAATGAGACAAGACTTTTAATTTCAAGAATAAAATTTGGTAGAACTCCAGGTGTAATCTTGATGACAGACAGTGCTATACTGCTATGAAAGCTTTGTGGAGGACAGGGTGGTTTGGTGGTGGGCTTTTATGCTCTCTTAACTTGTTTGGACAACACATGGCTTTCAAGCTTTTAAACCAACCATGATTTTATAGCAGTTTAGACTTAAATATAAACTGTTGTGTTCTTTAAGCTTCCCAGAAGAACCCAGCCCTAAAAACAGAATATTTCAATTACACTAAAAAAAAAAAAAAAAATAAGGAAGTACCTCATACTTGGAGTATACCAAAAAGAAATTAGATGTCAAATGGAGGAAAAGCACCAGCATGACATCTATTTCATGCATAGGACATTACAAACTTTACTGAATAAGAGACTGAGATTTAAATTCAATTTATGGGACAGACCAGAACATGAAGATTTTAATCCTGACCCTAAATTACAAAATGAAGGAGGCAGCAGATAATATGGATGAATTCTGGCTTTTATGCCAAGCAGAAACTTCATCATTGGGTGTCACTTTCCAGTTAGTAGTGGTGACTAAATAAAATTTTCCTATTTGTCAGCTGTCTATAAAGACTTCACAGGGGAAGTTCTCCTTCTAAAACTGTAAGTTGCCTTTCCTCCTTGTTTCCCTTCTTTGGGTATAAGATACTAGTGCTTGCTTGCAATAATCACACTGGAAATCAGAAAGCATCAGGGCACCTTGTGGTCTGTCTTAAATATCCTTTATAATGCTGTTCTCTTTGCACAAAAATTAAATAAACACATATAGATGTACTTATTCACATTTTTATTTAAAAGATTAAAACGAAAAAGAGGTTGACTGCTTACAGGTGATATAAATGACAGACTGACAAAGCAATACATCAAAAAAAAAATATTCTAAACCCTGCATTAACCCACACCCAGAGTAAATATCCAGTTTCTCAAGTTTGAGAAATGGGAATTCCAGTATTTTGACCCAATCTAAAAAATGTTTGCCTTAAAAATTTTCTTGACTGTAATGAAAACAGTTTTATAGCTTTCTGACAGCTCAGCACAATAAAAGCCTCATTAAATCCATGCATATTCTCTATCTTGAAAAGAATTTTCTACAAGAAGGGCTTATTTATATATTTATTACTTAGTAAAGGGTACCCATCTCTCCAGATACTAAAACTAATCAATGAAAAGATGATTAATTTAGTAGATTTTAGAAAAGCACTCAATCCAAGGAGTAGAAAGACCACAAAAATAAATTTTCATTTGAGCTTATAATAAATAATTGATAGAGCATCTTAAATTCTAGAGCACTAACTCAGTATCTGTGGATTAAAATCTCATTCAAATAATGTATTGCAGTTTCCTCTTACATCTCTTCTTAGCAATAGCACTAGACTCAAGTGTCTAACATGGATTCAGAGTCATTTCAGTTATCCTATGTAATTTATCATTTTACCACACTCCAAGGTTAAGTACCTTCTGACTCAGTCTGCCCACATATTATGCCCTAACTTGTCCTATATTCTCAGTTAACTAAGTGGCATTATCTTGCAGAAGGAGAAGTATTACATGGATCTAGTTGATTTGGGGGTTTTGTGGTCTTTTTGAAAGCCACTGGGAATGGGATTCCCCCTATCCAATGAAAACTCTATTCACAGCAATAAAAATATACTTCAGCTATAAGCTTTTCAATAATCAACTTTTCTCTATTTTAATATTAGCTAGGCATTTTAGGAGGTAAAAGTAATGTAATTGGTATTATTTCAAGCAATTTATTGTCTACAAAGCATATTTAAAACACCAAGAAATGTGCCTCTAAGTCAACTTTAACATCGTACAAGAGAAGAACAGTGAGAAAGTTACTCTTGGGAGTTTAGCAAGTGAACATCTACTAAGAGGTTCTATCAAACCACAGAAGGTCTATTTCCTAATCAAGCAAGAAATACCAAAGTATACTACTGCAGTTTACAAAAAAGGTGAAGGTTTTGTTTGTTTCCAAAGTTCACTAAAAACGATCAATGACCCTAGACTACAGGGACATTCCACTAACACTTACTTTAAAACTTTTCATGGTATTGAAACTGCATCAAAGCTGCAAACCACAATGATTCATCACCAAACTGAATATTTTCCTGTGAGTGGAGAAAGAAGAGTATCTGATGG
Source organism: Taeniopygia guttata (assembly GCF_048771995.1). Lineage (NCBI taxonomy): Eukaryota > Metazoa > Chordata > Aves > Passeriformes > Estrildidae > Taeniopygia > Taeniopygia guttata. Next base: position 66,147,348 of record NC_133027.1, on the reverse strand, counting down.
GGGCCTTACTTAAAGGCCTTATGACTGATACCATAGGACAACCTTGTCTTCATCTAAATTAATTTTCAAACCACAGAATTAAACCTCAAAAGCTGGTTTTAAGATCAGGGTCTAAGTGTTGTAGTGCAGAAAGGTATTCATTCTTCTCATTTACTGTGTAATGATCCTCCAACTCTGCAGTTAGATAAATTAAATGAATAAATGATGCTCCTGTATCTCCACTGAACATATGAAGAGAACCAAGTTTTATTCTTTTTTTTTTTTTACTGAACGAGTCAGTATTTATTAAATCAGTAAGTATCACAGCTAATATAAAAAGCCCTTGAAATCTAAATTCTGAACAAAGTCAGCAAATACTCAATGCTGTTAAGACATGAAATGATTCTATTTTGTAGCCAACACAATTGGGAAGAATCATACTCACATTCATTGTCTAGAGCTCAAGCACAATGCAAGGAACATATGAAAGATATCCATGTGCAGGAGTGACAGTTGTGCTATGTAAATATTTTTATATGCTTGTGCAATCAGAAACTAATTAATATTACATTAATCAGTGAGGCAAAATGAAAAAACTGTAGTGCGACACTGCAGTAAAGAAAAAAGCTAAAGTATAAATTGTAGAGATTCTTTCAAAACCACCTTTGTTTCTGACCAAAAAAAGGTTTCCAAGGCAGTTAGAAAGCACCACAGAAAGAAGGGACAAGCCTCCTCTAAACACCTTTAGAATTTAAGAGCAGTAAATAAAAGACTCAGCTTATCAGAAGGCATCAAGGGAGCCAATAATTTTCTGTTTTCTAGCCAAATTATATTAATTTAATTAATATTAAATTAATTAACATTAAAGCTTCCAACAACCATTATCTAAGGACTTCCAAGGGAATACCTTGTGCTCTTAAGTAACAGGATGGTTGAGAGCAATTTTTCACATAATGATGCTGATCTTTCTGACATTTTCCACAGTAAGAAGAGCTCTCCACTGCAGTGCCTGAATAATTGGCCCACAATCTTTGCTTCACACAGATTGTTTTGCTCTCTTACCTCCCTCACTCTTCCCCCCTAAATTCAGTCTGTGAAATTATTCCTAGCATTTACCAGAGTAAGAAATTAATGTAAAATCTCAGTAAGAATTAAACACTTAGCTGTACCTCCAAAAACCACAACACACATCTCCTATCTTGTTTCTTTAAAGGTAGTTATAACCTGATTGCTAGCAGCAAATTCAGGTTTGCTTAGTGAAGTGTCAAACTAGCAAAAAAAAAAAAAAAAAAATTCTTTCTTGTGTACTTATGTACTGTCACCCCTCAGCATGAGGTAAGTAAAGCTCAGAAAACAGAGGGAACAGACACTGTGCAGACAGGAGGCTGTCCCCACACTCACACAGAGAGACTCAGAACTTATTCCCAATGCTACTGCTGTAAGCATGCTTTTCTTTCAAAATACCCCATCTGATTTAAGTTATTAAGCACTAAACTGAATTTCCACACAGATTTATAATCTTTATGCATTCTGTGTCATTTTGCTAACTGAAAGCTCTCATATAGATTTTATCACTGGCCTGTTGACAAAAGTAAAGAGCATTTACAATTGAAATTATGATAATATAATATTTATTCTTGAAATAAAAGGTAAGCTGCATTATCCATAACTGCAGCTTTTGCTCTTGTTTGAACAAGAAGCTTATGTAAATACAATGTGCCTAAGGCTTCTCTAGCCCCACTTTATTACAGGCTACTATACAGGAAACGAATAGGTTTTCCAAATTTATTCAGACAGCGCTTTCAATGTCTAAGGTTAGTCAGAAGCTCCATTTCCACATTTCTATTATTGAATGCTTTTATTCTCATTTAACTCTTATTTAAAGTCAAAGACTGCACCTACTTTTGAGAAGAACCCAAGTTTGTGCTGGAGGAAGTTGAAGATCTGCACACAAAAGCCTAAAATGAAGGTTATAGTCTGCTTCACAAGACACAGACACAAGAGCACGGGATCACCTTACAGTATTTGCAACTCAATGATTCTTGGGTTTTCATTAGGCAGTAACTTCTTGAATGGAAGCTTTGGGTTTGTTTGGTATTTTTCATCACAAAATAATGACTAGCACTAAAGTCTGGTCTGCATAAAGGAGAATTTGAATAAATTAATTTTAAAAACATCCACTGCTTTACATTCATTCATACTGAGATTTTTTTTTTAAAGTAACACTGAAAACTTAGAGAAAGATTAGCAATTCCTGAGGATTTAGGTAAAAACTGTTTAACTAGGCATGAAAGACAAAAAGTACACCTGGCAGTCATACTGCTGAAGAAATATAACAGTTCATTATACGTGTACTAGCACTTCATCCATGTTAAGTCCATATAGGATCAAATTCTGTTGGTGTTTCTACATGCTTAAAGTCCCAACAAGGTGAAAAGGAGGAAACAAAACACATACAAAAAGCCATAATAGACCAAGCATTCCTAATAAGTTGTGAGGGTGGAAAAACCCAAGGGATATTCATGTCTGTGTTGAATAAATAATCACCAAATAATCACCAATGGCCTTTCTACAGAGGAGCAGCCCAGAAGAGTAGGAGTAAGTGCCCTGGTAAGGCATGGCAGGTGAGCACACCCATTTTAAACACACTGATTCAAACAGCTGTGAAGGGCAGAGGCACTGGCCACTTGCACTCCCCCCACCTGTGGAACACAGCTGGATGAAGGCTAAGACCTGACTAGCCCAGAGCCATATGTATTCCCAGAACAGGTCCCTTCTGCTGCTACATTTTCCATTTGAGAAGTTTGTGCCTAGTCAGCCATTTAGTAATAATGTGAAAAAGGTCAACATGGCAAAAGGTAAAATATGCAAAATTAAAAAACACAGAAAGAAGAAAAATAATAAAAAACATATTTAAAAATAATTAAAATAAAAATTTAAAGAACACCTAGCTAAAAAGTCCTGTGCCTGTGGGATATTTAGTAAAATCAAGCTATAAAAACTTCAGGGCAGAAAGGCATAAGCAAATGTTCAAAGTGCCTCTCTTTATAACCCTTCATCACATATTGCTTGTGTGCAAAAACACTGTTAAATGTGAATTGTTCAACATATTGAGCTATATTACTATTCTAGAGCTACTTTAAGAAGAATAGCAGCAAAAAACCCTTCAAATTGCAAGATGAAACCTATGCCCTTTCACTCTTAGCCATTGTTTCCCTGAAGAGCAAATAAAGGCTAGCCCAAGATACCAGCCCAGAATGGCTTCTTCAGGTCACTTCCCATTGGTACAGTCAGTGCAGACCAACTCTGAAACTACCCTGAGACTTCTCAGTAACTACCAAAAAATAAAAAATAACCACGTTTGTGCATACATAGCTTCCTCTTCCCTCTGTGCTTTTCATTCATACATTGTAAGAGGGGGGCATGCAAGGAGTAAACAGATTTGTAAAAGAGCAGATTTGTTATAAAACAACATTGGATCATCTGTCAACAATGCCAAGTACTTGCAGAAACCCTTGAGACTGTGGACCCTTAAAGGCAATATGCTTCTCAGCAAAGCCTAGTATTTATATAACTAAAGCTAAAACAAACATGAGTGAAAGCTTGCCTGCAAGGAAATGAAGCCCATCAAAGAATAGTATTCTATAGCTCCAGAAAGTCACTGTAAATGACAAATGCTTCTTTTTATTGTGTCAGACGCTTCCAAAAACAAAGACTCCTCAACTGTTATTACTGCAACTTAACACCTGCTAAAGGAATCTCTCACCTGTAACAACCCTGTGCATTTTCCTCCAGCACTTGATAAAAGCCATGTCTTCTGAGCTCACATCTCCCTTGAGTAGTAAGCCTTGTGGTGTCTTTGGCTACCCCACATTAAGGAGCACATGAATTTGAAACTGAATGAAGTAACTCTGAGCTCATATTGGGGTCCTACTGAAATTATGGCAACACGGGGTAGTTCAAACCCTGCTACACAGAAAAAGTAGATAGCACTGTGGTCAGTCATTTTTAAATATAACTTGAAGTAGTACCTAGGCCACACTGTCAGACATGATCACAAACACTCTTTCCTTCTATGCTACATTCCATGCTTTTTCATTCAGCTACATTATATGCTGACAGTTGGTGAATAGCAGTTTTTGTGTACATTAATGAAATTACATATACAACAGCTTCCTCAAAAACGGCAGAACACTTTTACCTATAAAGACAGCCCTTTTGCCTATAATGTTTAAAATGTACATCAGACTTTTACAGAGTAACAGAAAAAAACAGTGATGGAAATATAAAAACCAGGCATTTCTCAGAACGGGGACTCAAGAGGGACAATGAATTTAAAACTCTTAACACTTGTGCAGAGATAGAGCTATCTTACAGAGGGCTTGGAAATAACAAAAGACACAAGCAGTGAATTTTTAAAGTTAGTTTTCTCTCTATGACTGTTTACTGCCTGTCTAGAACAGCTGAGAGGAGAGCAGCATTAGCAATTTGGCCTAAGGTCTTCAGGGAAAGAGTCTCTGCCCTACTTTAACAATAGAAGTTGCTGAGGCAAATTAGGTCTCTGACATGGATAAAATGAAATTCCATTGTAAGCACAAAGGAGCTCCCATTGATTTTGGCCTTTTTCAGCTGATGTAAATAATCAAGTAACCGTAAATTTGGCAAGGAATAATTGCTGCTTTGTCCATTACATAGTGTACTCAAAAAGGCATTTAAAATCACCTTGAGCAGAGGGAAAAGGAGAAAGGAAAGCTGAGCTCTGACAGTTCTTCTCCTTCATTAAACTCTATTCTACAATGTCACCTGCAACAACACAATCATCTTTCAGTGAGAGTGTAGGAAGTGGTCTAAACAGTAGGTTTGAAATTCCATTGACAGGGTCAATGGGCTCTTAATTCTGACAAAAACGGAATTTATGAAGTTTCATTTAACCTGCAGACCAACTCATTTGAAGCAAAGGTGAACTGTGAGCAGTGGGCCCAGTGATGCATGGCTCCCAATAAATTTTTCTCCAGGTCAACTTCCACATGACTCCCCTTAGTCTTAATGGAAGATCAGCTCATGCTCCTGCAGCCTTGACACAAGATTTCTTTCACCTGATTTTCTTTCACCTTTTGACCTGTATGCACAGGACTTTTTCCAGCAGTCATCTCCACTTCAGCCAGTATTCCAGAAGCATTACAATGTCCCAAAAGGACTTTTCTTTATTGAGACACGGTTGTTACATGCTAAAGTGGCAAACACCTTTCTCCTAAGTGATATGCCACAGGCATCCCCAAAGACCAAAAGGACTCACTAGTCAATTTGAGCTGATATCCATGCCTGGGTAGTGTAGAAAGCAAATACATCTTCTCTGGACAGAGACTCTCACTATCACCACATGGAAATAATTTTGGCTTCAGAAGCTGCTATGAAATTCATCCAGCTTCAGAAAAGTTGACAGAGCGGCCTTCCACAAAGTGTGGGTGTTACCTTCCTATTTCATGCAAACAAGAATCAGGAAGGCATACCCCAAATAAAGGGAGCATAATGGTTACCTTTGTTATTTCGGGCTCTTACAGACTTGTAATCACCTTTTCAACAAAATCTGGTACCTCAAGTTTTATACAATGATACACTAGTATTGAAATTTGCTTAAAAATAATTTTGCAAGTGAAGAAAATGGCAAGACACATAATCACACCTAAAATCGGTTTGGATTTCTTTATAATTAATATACCAGTATTAGTGAAACTTCTGAAGGGAAAGAAGGAGAACCAGAAAAAAAAAAAAAGAAAAAAAAAAGACCATCATTATTTCATGAAGCACATTAAGCACATTTAGGAATGGTAGGTGACTTCAGAAAATTTTATGCCCATTTTAGCTGTTGCCTCAATATCTATCAAAAGAAAAAATGTGGAGAAAAACTGTACTGATCTCAGTAGAGCTCAGGTAGTAGTAATAAAAAAAGCACTTTAAGTTGTCAGGAAAAGAAACACAGTGTTTATACCAGCCTTTATGTTAGAAAGCAATAATGCCTGAAAAAAATATGTACAATAGCATCTGTGGATAGAAGAATTACTAATAATTACTACTTTTATTAAGTCAGGAAATTAGGGAATAAGATGCTTATGAAGGCTCAGGTACCCAGTTAAAGTTTATTTGCAATATTTTCAGTATGTCTGAAGAGGCTGCTGTTATGGTAGACCACTTATTAAAGAAAGCAAAATTAGTCCAAAAGATTTTTGTAATATCAAGAACAAAGGAAAAGACCAGCAAAACCTAAAAAAATCCCAATATGATTAAATTTTATATATTTCAACAATGACATTCTGAAAAAAAAAAAAAACAAACCATGAAACAAAAATTTAGTACCCTGACTCATAGAAAATAGAATATTTGAAGAGTTTTTAGCTATTTTCTCTTGCATTTAATTTACATTGCAATATTTTAGCAAGTATTGCAGGACATTGCATTGACTGTTAATTTGCTAAAAGTAGATACCCACTGAATGCACATGACTTTTTTACTGGTTACTTTCTTTTTTTTCCAGGACAGAAATGATAGCTGTTGCAGCTGTTCTGCAACAATCAAAATAAAGCATCCAAACATCACACCCATGCTGCATAAACCTCAGTGTCCCTCATATTACCTTCTGTTGATGTTCTGAATGCCAAGATAAATACCAGGGCTTGTTTAAAACAGTATTAAGATTTTTTTTTTCAATGTTTATTTTTAATGGCACTCAAAATACTCACTTCCAAAAAGCTTCATAGGAACAGCAGCAACACGTAAAGAAAATCCTTTGAAAATGCACAAAATATCTGCAAAATTGGTACTTCTTTCTAAGTGAATGCCCATGCAGACCAAGGTATGAACATGATTAGAAACACCAAAAAATACCCAGAAACACCAAAAATTCACCAACACTATTCTTCATCTTTAACAGATTTACTTAAAATACAGCATGGCAGCTTTTATAGAAATGGAGGTTCTGTGCAAAAAGCTGTTGAAACAAATGCAAGAAGAAAATTCTCATTTATCACTGCTTTACAAGAACTGAGATACTGCAAATTAATGAAATCTACACTGAAGCCCCCCCCAAAAATTCAAATTTGTGGTTTTAAGGTATCAAAGATAAGTACAGAACACAAGGAGTGGAAATACAAATCAAATCAGTTAGAAAATAAAGCACCAAAACTCAGCTGGTAGATCTTCAGCCTATAAACAAAATCATTGATAGCTTCTATTTCCATAACAAAGATGACCAAATCACCTCTGCTGGGCATCATCTGAAGGCTAACTTGACTGATTGACTTTCAGTATCTCAAATTGAAAAGGTAATTCTTGTTGACAAGTATATCAATCTAGCAAATTTCTGCACTGAATTGAAACCAGAAACCAATGAGAATATTATTTGACATGTGATCAGCACAAAGTTCTGAGGATTCATTTATATGCAATATACTTGAATATGCAAAATATCAAATAATTATTGCTATTTTAGAATAGAAAATACACTTTCAGTCTATTGTAACAGCATACAGATTCTGAAGAGGATTAAAGGGATAACTCTTAAAAAGTCCTTCATATATTTCAAATGCTACATCTCAAAAACTTACTTGAGGTTAAATTACCATCTTATTTATGCAAAATCCTTTCACTCACCCCTGAGGTTTTCTGAGTACATTTTTCATTATTCACACCTGTGCTTAAAGGTACCTTAGTTTAGCTGAAGTTAATTCTGCTGATAGTTAACAGCCTAACTAGATTAATCTTAGTTTAACTATTTTTAAATTATTTTAAATTATTATACATTTTTCAATGAAACTTACTTAAAAATCGCAAGTGAAAACAGTGCAGTTTTCTAGATAGATAATGAAAAAAAAATGTATCATTTTGCTGCAGGAACTAAGAATTGAACTTTCAATTTTTAAAACTACCATGTCCCTAAGAAGTATTTATTACCGTGTCCCTAAGAAGTATTTATGCTCATTTTGGAAAATGAAATAATCAAACATATGATGCAGAAACTGTGGTCAGCTGTACCTTAACTGTCTTCAACTACTCTAAAGAGAAATAGGCTATCCTTTAAGGAACACTAGCAGTCAGAAAAGTGGCATATACTGACATGGAGCAGCATTAGTGGATGATAAAAATAGTCATTGAAATGTATAGTTAGCATTATAAGAATCTCTCTCTCTGAACGTCTCCAGATTATTTGCATCTGTTTAGAAATACAAATAATTATTACTACATTTGGGGACATTTTAGTATAGTCACAAAAGATAATTATTGGGTTTTTTGAAAACCAAAAATGTAGGAAAGATGCATTTTGTGTACACAATTCTTCATTGCTTTAAGTTGCTTGATACTTTACTTCATAAACCTCAAATATAGAGGACACTCCTAATCTAGAAAGGTTACAATATTGTGACATCCAAAACTTTAAAATTGTGTTGAAGTTAATCATGTCAAACAGGTGTGGGGCTTTTTGTAACCTACATCACCTTGGTACCATTTTCATCATTTTGTACTTCTTTAGAATTTCTACTGACTTGAGTTATGGTCCTATACCAGTACAGAAGCAGGAACCTCCAGAACTGCTGTTGAACTCACACTTCAAATGAGTAAGGGTGGTTTGTTGACCTTTTTTCATATATTTAAATTGGGAAAGGAGTCTTCCCTTCTCCACAGCCTCTTTTTTTTAACATCTCCTTTTCTATTTTTGGCAAATGTAGCACTTCTATCTGGAAGTACTAAGGTTTCATAATAAATGAAAGGAAGAAATGAAAGAATACAAATTGTGCCTTCCAAATTACTTGCAGTAGGCTTCACAATGTTCTCTCTCCCCATAGCACCTGTTAATGAGGCTATTTTCAGTAATTCACAGACATAATAAATCTCATGGAGGTGCCTGCACCTATAGAGCTCATGCCAGTAACACGCTGAATACTAGAAGACAGCAACTTTTTAATAGAAGCTACCCATTTGATTTTACTGAGAGAAAAAAAAAAAACAAACACCTACTTGAAAGTCCATATAAAGTATGGACGCTAAAACCAACCCAAATAAAAGTATATTACATTTATTTGTCTCCATTTTCCTCCAGGGTGTCACCACACTTGTCTCAGGTGCCCTTATCTGTGTATTTGGAGCAAATCAACCTGTTTTGGATCAAGTTTTAACTATACCTTGTAACACAGTTTAAATGTTCTCTTTCTGAGATATGCAAAATTTTCATTTCAACACTTTAATTGCCAAAACATACCCAAATCAATTCCATTCACTTAATCTTATAGAAATGTCTGAAGAAGCCACTAATTCCCATAATTTCCAACAGAGAAGGAAGGACAGAAGGAAGGACAAAGACTGACTCATGCTATCAGAAAGCACAAGTGATGAGTGAATCCCAGCAGAGATGGTGATCACTTAGAGCAGCCTCCTGCAAACATTCCCCTCTGAGAAAACAGAAGCTGCCAGACACACTGGAAGAAGGAAATTCTTACTGGAAATCTCTGTAGAAATTCTCTCGAGTGAAAAATTACTGGAATAGTAGAAGAGACATTAAACCTAATTAAAAAAAGATTATTTTAAATACAGTAAATACAACTATAATTAAGTAACTGTATTAGTATATCAAAATTATTTGGAATAAAAATATTTTAAAGCCACACCAGATGCTGTATTTGACTTGCTTTTCAAATATTTATTTCACAACTTGAAGTATTAACTGAACACATGGGCATTCAAAGCTCTAAAACAACACAAAAATCTGCCTTTTAGGGAGAAGATATTTATAGCTATTTTAAGGAAAAAGTTATATTTGAGATCAGCTCTAGTATGCAAACAGTATTGTTATTGCAAATGTACTTACTAGAGCTGGTTGCATTTTATAGGAGTTTTTTTCAGGTACTGTAAGTTTTTCCTGCAGTCTTTCATTTATTAGTCTTACTTTTTGGAAGTGAATATTGGAAAATACTAATCTCTAAAACATATTACAATTGAAAAAAAAAAGAAAATATTTATACAAACTATACAAACAGCAGGATGTTTTCTAATCTCTTTGAGCAATGGGCAAATTTTCCCCTCTTTTTAGCATAGTGAGGATACTGTAGGCCAAGCAGCACATCAAATCTGAGCTTAATTTGAGGATGAAGCAAGTGAGAGAAAGTTCAGGAAGTATGTTCTCCTGACAAAAGAATGGATATTGACAGAAAGGCATAGAGATAACTGAATGGCATATACAAATTAGTGCACTTAAGCTCTGATTTACTGATTAAAAGAGAAGCTACTGCATAAGCTTTTTCAAAGTCTCAATTGCCCCACATAATTGTTATATGCAATGTCCACCAAGTAGAGTCTTCTTGGCTGTCTTTATCCCTGCTTAGCCACAGTGATGAATGACCCTGTGAGACAGACACTGCAGAATTTGGGGAACTTTACAGGCCTCAAATACAAATGCCTATTTAAAAACTAATGATGTACAGCATGATTAGACTGAAACTGGGAAAAGAACACTGAACACACCCACGGTGATCCCTTGCAATGCCATCTGGCAAGTACAGGCTAAGAGAGACTCTAAAAGCTCCAGCACTTAAGAGCTGATGGGAGCAAGACAATGGATATAAAGTGAGATCAATTAATAAAGAGATGCAGCTGAGCTCATGCCAAGGGCCTGGGATCACTAAAAGAAAACTATTTCTGGAGAATCTTGTTCCACTTAGATCCAGAAAAAGCAGTTGTGATCTGACATTTAAGGAGCAGCCACAATGGGAAAGGAAAATTACCAGATGGCAGGAGCCCAAGGCCTCAGCCAACAGCTCCAGTTGGAAATTAAGAAACCCTGCAGCACTGAAACAAGGAGAAGGAATTACTCATGTAGCAAAGTAACCAGTTTTTAAAAGCAGTTTAGACAGACAGGTTGCTCCTCCAATTACAATATAACAAAGATATAGAGAGGCTACTCTTTTGAATGCTGCAGATTTGAGATATGCAGCAGCCTTAGGCATAGGAATCTCCTCACTGCTACACACTACAAGAAAACTAATGTAATGAAAGCTGGGCTACATGGGGCACTGACATCTCAGGGAGCTGTGTGTCATAGGTAGAGAGGAAATCATCCTTTTCACACATCAACAAGCTATTTCCTGAAGTACCAGTACCAGTACTATGTTAGGGCCAGTACTGCACCCTAACAAGTAGAAGACAGAAAGAAGCAAAACCAAAGTAACACAAAAGAAATATGCTAAAAACTATGAAGCAGTAGAAACAGCATGCATCTTTATGGATTAAAGATAAAGGGCAAAGAAGGAAAAAGGAGAAAGGGCAAGAAGTAGTGGATGAAGTGGGTTTTCTTATTTTTCTCTACTGGGTTAAAATTTAAAAAAAATTCAAGCCTTTACAAAATGTTGCACTATAAACCAAGTCATGCTGCTGCATAAGGTTATAAAAATGAATTATAGAAATGATTGAAGACACAGAAAAAATATATTCCTGCTCCAGTATGCGTTTTTTATTGCACTTATTATTAAAAATTTTTGCTACATAGCCTGGGAAGAAGCAGTGAATTTACCTATGCCATAAGCCTACTGTCAAATCAACTGATCATGTATCAGCATTTTTAAGAAATGGATGAATTTATAACAAGATTTACAAAGGTGATTCACTGCAGCAAGACAAGCCCATGCATTAAGACATTTCTATACTCTGCACACATTAGCTGCTTGCTGAAATAAGCACTTTTTAAAAAGTCAAAACAGCACAAAACACCATCAAAGACACAGCTGTGGCTTTTGTCTTGGGAGGAACAATATTAATTACAGCAGCTTTAAAAAAATAGCTTCCCTCTTTATTTTGAACATCAAACTTCACATGCCCAGAGCTGAACTCTGTTTTGGCCACTTCTTTGGCACCAATACTCGGATACTTTCATGCCAGGGGCACTGCCAGCTTGGGAGCACATCCACCCCACTGCAGACAACTTTTCCTTCCCTTCTGCTGCCCTCAGTAAAGGATAGAGGAGAGCAGAAAAGCTAATATTTGCAAAGGGCTGAACAAATGAGTGGTTGAGTGGTTTCCACTGTGAAAAGGTTGCCAACAATCAAAACATAAATTAATTGTTAAGAGTGAATATTTTGCATTCCTATATATCATTGATGGAATGCCATTTGGAGTTACAAGTAGTTCGTCAATCAAGAGAGAAAAACATCATTGCTAATGTGAGATGTAGAGGGGAAGAACAAGCATCTGCAAAGGCAGTGCAGACAGTCATCTCAGGGGTCGAGCAAAGTCAAGAGCCAAAGCAAATGATAACAGTTGCAAAACAAAGTTCGCATTGCAGATGAAAAGGTAAAAGAAAGGGTATTTTGAATGCTCCTAATGCATTTAAAATAAATCTGCAAGAAGTGAATAGAAACAATTGCTTCTTGTCACTGAAAAAATGCCATGCATGAGCTTATGAATAATATTAAAAAGAAAAGACCTGGTTTAGAACATAAAATACAGTTTTACCATCAGTGATACATAAAAAAATTTCTCTGCTTCAGAAGATTATTCCACAAAATAGGCATTTTTTGAAATGCGATGATATCTTCTGAAGCTAATAAGCTACTTACAGCGTACCATCCCCAAAACTCACCTTCCAGATGTGAGCATGTAGCTAAATCAACAGAATATTTAAACTGTTCATGGTTTTGTCCATTTATGCAATACATGCTCTATGTATTAGATATAGTTTCCTATTTTTGCTGCTTGTCCTATGACTTACTTTTTATGAAAAATTTTTCTCTCTTGTTTTAGATCATTACATCTATACTGATGAGGGGTTGACATTAGTGTATTATTACAACCACATATTTTGATCATGAGATTATCTTAATCCATGGAATTACCAAAGTGGCAATATGAGGCTTGCAAATTTAAAATGCTGTCCTTAGTGCATCATGTATCTGATGTTTCCTGATCAATGTAGTGCCATCAAAGGAGGCTGAAAAATTATTTTATTACATCAGAGATGTGTCATGACCTCAATCAGAAACTACTTTAAATAATTGTAATATTTAAATTTTCTCTTTCCCTCTTAAAATTTAAAAATAATTTAGGCATATAATGAGAACAAAATAATGCCTTACATGCATCTGAACAGGTCAACACACTTTTTCTGAACTATTAAGCACACCTGTCTAATAAGAACTGCCTGATTCTTTTCTCCAGAAAATAATTTTTCTATAGGGAATCGCTGGCCTGCTTACTAAGCCAACACCCCAGGTGATTTTGATAATTCATTGTGGGGCAGCCTGCAGTGAATTATCAAAAAGGAAGCCGCAGAAACATCAGGATAGCCTATACATTTGCTCTTATTTTTGTTCAAGCTTTCTCTGTGAGCATTCAATATCTTCTCATAGTTGGATGCCACCTAAGGAAAAGGTTCTTTTCACACATGGGATGGTCCTGAATCTGATTCCATTGCTACAGAGACTTGTTCCACTCTTCTGAAGAGAGATTTGCTTCTGTACTAAATATTACACAGAAACAACAACAAAAAAAATCTACAGATCATACATTTTTTTGAAATGTGATGGGTTATTGGTTCACCTACAAGCAGCAGTCTTAGACAGGAGCAAATTAGAGTTTTGGCTGTCTACCTTTTGTCTCCTTCAGAAGGCCTAAAATTCACACTGTGACTGTTGCGCCTTGTGTGGCAGCTCTGATGGTCCCACTAGACAACTGCTGCTCAGCTGGACAGAAAAATTCTACAGTGGACACTGGACTTCAAAATAACTTTCATGAACAGATCCAAGCATTAAGCAAGCCAGCCAGCCTTGCACTCCATAGGAGGGCTTTTGCTAAGGACAGCACTCTCAAGGGAGGAGGGCAAACAGCAGATTTCAGAGCACTTCCTGGGCTCAGCTTTCCCCATGCCACAAGCAACCACACCACTGTGACAGGAGGGGGACTAGGCCCATACTAATTTATTTATTAATTACATTCAATTTTTATTTGGGTTTTTTGTTTGATAGCTTGAAGGACAAAAAAAAAAAAAAAAAACCAAAAAAAAAACCAAAAAACACAACACCCAAGGCCCCTCAACAGTTTGCCCTCACTAATATCCCTAATATTTTTATGTCAATTTTTTCCTGTTTACAATATTCCAAACAAACGGGGGTTTGTAAGGTCATTTGTTCTTTCATTCACTCAGTAAGACTTCTCTACATTATTACTAGTATGATTATTTTTCTTTAGCATAAAACATGATCATTATCTATATAACAAAATCATACCAGTATTTTGATATTTTCACAGCTGTATTTAAGTTTGTATGGTAAAAAAAATACCACTATCTTCTAAAAAAAAATCTCATCTGAAGAAATCATGCTCTGTTTTCCATAGTTCTACAGAATGGCTGTAAACATGTTTGGGCTTTGCACAGAAAACCTGAACCAGTCACCATTTATTTCATCAATGGAAAAACAATCTTTCCAAGGGCAACTCAGTACAATTAAGTTCTCTTCCTAAACACTGAATATGAATTATCCTCTCATGGAGCTTCCTCCTTTCCATTAACTATATAGGAGAGACAAGGGACTCTACACATCAGAATAATGAGATTCTAGCACAATTTTCTGATGGGAGTGATAGGAACAAACAACCAAGAAAACTGTTTAAAAAAAAAAAAGTGATACTATTTCACCAAGAAGTTATTCAATCAAGCACAAAGGAATCCTTTTACTATACAGGATATGTCAGTATACTTATTTTCTTAGTAGCTCAAATCTCAACAAAATAGGAACAAAACTCAAAAAATATTATTATTTCATTTCAGAAGTTTCAGCAAGTTTCAGAATTTGGAAAACTTGTGATGCAGACTCTGACTTTAGTCTGCAGTTGAGGAAACATTAAAACTGTCACTGCTTTTCATCAGAAAGGCAAAACAAAACTGACTTTGTTTTCATTTACATGCAAACAGTTGCCAGGGGAAAATTTCTGTTTAGATTACCTACTTAATTTGCATTATTCCTTTCCTAAGCAGTATCTTAGCCAAGTATTAAACTGCTGTCATTTAGAAAAATGAGGAGTTTGAAAATCTACATTCTCCATCCAGTGAATTGTAATGGGACGATTATCAGAAAAAAAGTTGTTCATTAAAAGTGAGTCCTAGGTCTGAACCACAAAGAAAACAATAGCTACAAAATTCCCATGCAGGTAATCAATGCTTTGCCTTTATCAAAGAAGTCAGTAGATATCCTAATGAAAACATGGAAGATAGGGAATGCAATCCTTGTAAAGCTGAATCATGCGTAAGAGAGTACTGGCTTTCTTAAGGAGTTTCAGAATTGACTCTTAAATACCCCTTCTACCAGCCACAATTTCAATTTTGATTTCAAATAATTCAGTGGAAGAGGTTATTCTATCAGGTTGCAAATGTCAAGTACTGCTAAAGATTCAAAATCCACGAGTCAAACATAAAAGCTTAATAGTTGTCTGTTTCAAGAGCTTTTAGGATACACTTTGTTCCCTTTACAATTTTTCTAAACACTTTTTCAAAAAGAAGAGCAATAACCACCTCTAATAACAAACTCCCAGAGGAAAAGTAAAAATGTTTGGAAACTCGCAATGGTGCTGGCAGTACTGAGCTCAGCAGCAACCCAATTAGGAAGGGATTAACTGAAAATATCTGTACATGCATACATGCACACTTTCTCCCTCCCTTCTGTGCTAAGTAGTCCTCTGAGATGTATAGACACCAGGCTGACTTCCACCTAGGAATTGGGGGCTTAAAAATTTCTTTGCTTGACGTGGTGCAGAGGGGATATAAAAAGATAGAAATAAACAACACTCAAGCTAAAGCAGACAACTAAGTGAGTTTGAACAGTTTTTGTTAGCTTTTCTGTTTAACTTTAGGAACAAATTGAGCAGCAAGTGAACAACTCATTTATCTCTGTGAGCTTTTGCCAGCATTTTATACACCTAACCTGCAAGTGCATGTCTAGATCCTTGCAAATCCTTTTCCTTCTCTTCTTCTGTCACAAACTTTTTCTCAGTGGTTGGCTCACTGATGTCAATCAAAATATGTTTTATCTGCAGAGGACAAAAATCACTCCCTAGCCCAAAAGCACAGCAAATCAACTTGGCCAATGACTATTCCAATTATATTCCAAGATAGAATGTAGTTTTGAACCAAAACCATAGCTTGCATTTCAGAGGATCACAACAGGACAACTGACAACAGTGCTATCCTATCAAATAAAAGTACTTAATACAAACAATGTGAAACCCAAAAAGGTCTTCAGCCTCTTTGTGAGGAAGGAATCTACATTTTACTTGTGCTTCTAAATAAAGGCAGAACAGATGAATGGATTCTTTAAGACAAAGAACAGGATACACAGTCATGAATGTAACCTGAAAGCAGCTGCAAGAGGTCAGACTAAAGAATACAACACTATACAATAGCAGGAATCCCTCCTTTGACACACTCTCCTTGTCTTCAACTATCACTAAGCCAGAGCACTTCATGAATCAGACACAATCTAAACATCATGTTTAATAACCCTGATGAACTACTTTTTTTGCCATGATTTTGTCCAAACACTCCAAGTTCATTTTTACATCTGGCCACTACACCATCTCTCAGAAATAAGTCCTCCAATTTAATTATCTGTCATATGACAAGGTATTTCATTTTATTTAATAACTTACTGCCTCATTAAATTCATTCTCATGTTAGGAGACATAAGAAACAAATCATTCCCTCTTCATCTTCTCCCTGCTAATCAAAGAGTTAATAGACTTCAATGAGATGAGTATGGGCCCATGCCTTTCCATACCAAGAATCATAATTCACTTACTTTCAACCCATTCTAAACCTTTCAGGGTTTCCATTTGCTCTGCTTGCTTTTCTCAATATCTTTTGTAGTTGAACTGTACTACACTATATTAAACTTCTGAGGATAAGCCAAATTCAAAAATCATAGCATTCAGTAACATTATTTACCAAGGGCATCCAGTAGTATAAATAATTCTTTCATTCTGTTCTCTCTTCTTTTATTAGAAACTATTCATTACTTTCAATTCCTGAAACTGTCTTTGCTTGTTGTTATTTAGAATATTCTGTGTCTAAAACAACACTAAATTCAAACCCAGAATTACCCTGAAGATCCTTTTTTGAAGGGTAGCCAATTAAAAACCAGTTACTGTTCATGTGCAATTAGGACTGTTTTTTCTGGCACAGTCTTTCATATGCCATTTTAATCACCTTAGAAAGCACTGCAACTCTTCACAGTATATTTTTAGTTATGCTGTCTTTAATACATATGTGCAGGTAGTAAATTTCAGCAAACCATTATTCATCCTTTTTTCACAAATCATTCACTAATATATTGAACCATAAAAGTTCATCAAGAAATCTAAACCAAAAGAAGACTCCTTCTTATACCATGACAGGACAAGGGGATTTGTTTTTTTAGCAACAAAAACCATCAACTACAGGAGCTTCCTCTTCCTTTAATATATACATATAGAGATCCATCAATAGGTTTTGGTATTATGAATATACTGTGCTGACTGAATGACTCTCTATGGTGGCCTTTTTACTCAAAATTTAAAGAATTCTGAATTATTTTTGTTGTGTCGCATCTCCTCAAAAGCTGGTAGCTGTTTCTCAATATGTAACAGTTATTTAATAGTTACCAATTCTACTTCTATAAGTTTTAGCTGTACTATTGGTACCAAGTACAGATTTGCTCATCTGTGATTTCCAGGACTAGAGTATTTTTTTTTTATGCTACCATAACATTTGTCACCTTTCCACAAATGTGTATGCAGATCAGTGAAGGACAAATGTTGTGCACCAGAAACATCAGTTCAACAATGAGGTTTGCATGAAAATACCTCAGCATAGTAGTCTGGGTATTACTCATTTTAATGCACAGCAGCAACTTACCAGAACTGCTTCTAAAGAAGTTCTGCTTGGGAGAGACCCTCAGGCTTGCTCAGAATGGAAGACATAACCTATACCAAATCGTGCACACTTCTCATTCTTTATGCATACAATTTACTTGCTCCAAAATAAAATTCAAACACTCAATTAGACTGGCTTTTTGGTTTTGTGCTGTTTTTAGTCAGAGGTCTAATTTTGTCCAACTAATTATGGAATAAATTTTAAAAAATTATTTCCAAAATCTCTTATCAGAGCAAAAATGCACAAGGGCACAATCCATTTTCCTTCAAACTTATTTACCCCAGGGTCTCAGTCTATACCTGGGTCTTGTACATACCATGAAGACTAAATAATAAACTACATATCAACAATAAAATATTGTACAATAGAAATTATTGTACAATATTTTATTGTACAATATCTCTCTTCTTATTATAGCATATTTTAATCTAATATAGATTGTGGTATAAAGACCTCACCTCTAGAAGCCTGACACGGAACAGCTGATTCCAGATTTACATCCAGTTATGTTTTCTGAGGAGTTATATAACAATATTTTAATGTAACAGAGGTGACCATAAAGCCAGCACAGTCTTTAATGTTACCTGCACTAACTATAAACTCTTTGCTTTTGCTCATCATTTCAGAAAAATTTCAACATTCAAACTAGAATGATCTATTTTTATAGTTGTTTTCTTTTCCCTTTTGTCCTAATAAGAAAAAAAGAAAAAAAAACCACCAATATTTAAAATAACTATAGCAGCATACTTTAGGAGCAGGGGTTGGGTTGGTTCCTCTATCACCTAATTGAAATACAAATCAACATCAAAATACAACAAAATTTGACTATTTCTCTGAGGATTTAAATAAATAATAGATGTGTATATAGATGAATGAGTAAGTAAAAGCCAGCATGTCTACAGAGAGGAAAAAATAAAGCTTTAGGAGCCTTAATGCCCCAAACTTATGCCCAGTCTGCGTGTGTTTCAAACCTAGGCATAGGATTTCCATGTGGAGTTGAGAATGACAAAATGAACATAACTGGCAAAGAAGGGAATAACAAGAAGGACCATCACAGCTGGACCACGCTGTGGAAACATCTGCAACAGAAAATCCAGAAAGAGCAGGTGAGGAGAGTAGAAACTGGATAAGGAAGCTGGAAGGAACCTGGGACCTTAACCCAGAGGGTAAAAAGAAACAGAGAGAGGAGGAAAGCATGACTGGCAGAAAAGCAGACTGAGTTAGGAAGCCACAGCAGTAACACTTGGACACGCTCAGTAAGATGACCAGGATGGGAACAAGTCACCGTGGAAAGAAGACAGAAGGAGGAAGAAAATGGGTCTGGGAAGGATCAACATTTGCAGAAGCGACTGAACAAGAAACGCTGTGCAAAGCCTGCAGCAGAAGACCAGTATGGGAACCTATCCTTCAGTGACCTTCTTGTCAGCAAAAGAAAGGAAGGTTATTCTAAAACAACTGGAGTGAATATTTAGTAATAGGATACTTTGTCTATACCTAGTTTCACCTCCATCACAAAAATCCTGGAGGATATTTGTCAAAACCACATATCAATTCCCACACTTGTCAAAAGAAGCAAAATCACATTCCTTGTGTTCAGATGCTGGACTTTAGACCCCAGGCACCAGTCTGAAAGCTCTGCCAAGAGCCTGCAGTCTCAGATAAAGTCAGTGAAAGGTGTTCCGTGAACAACAAAAGGTTTAAAAAGGGCAATCACTTACAACACAGATAAGCAAGAAAAAGAATCTTCAAGGATCCAGAAGCTGCTGCACGGTTTATCTACTTTGTTTCTAATTGCAAAACTGAGTAAAGGATACAGTGCTCAGCTTAGCAGACAACTTCACTGTATTTGAAACACCTGGGTACCATAGGGCCACAAATAATGTTCTACGGCACTGCAAAAAATGTGTCTGACAAAAAATACTGCTCACAAAAGATTTCAAACAGCATGATCTAAAAAGGAATTGAGCTTCATATTAAACTACAAAGAAGAGGAAAATAAAAACTGAGCAGGTGTTCAGTAAGCAAGTATTGGCTTTTGCACACTAAACAAAGCAAGAGGAGAGTGGAAAGATTGCAAAAACATGTAATTAAGGACTGAATCATAATGCATGCATACAAGGGAGGCAAATTAAAGTCACATGATTGATCTTAACCAGCATCTCCTAATTTTATTATTTAACAAGACAGTATTAATAATGCTTTCTTAATATTTTGTGTATACTAGAAATTCATTATCAGAAAGAAAAAAATTTAGTCAGTCCTCTGGCCTCTACAATCCTCTGACTCTCCTTTCAAACACAAAGCCACAAAAAGTGAACCTGATGCTCAGATTTAACCTACTAATTCTGCTTCATCAACACAAACCTTGAATAAAGGGGCACAAAAGGAGAGATGGCAGGTCAGGGAGCACCAGTATTTCTACAGAGAATATACAGACAGATGTTCTCAGCTGATTTCCGAGATTCCCCAGGCAATCAAGAAGCACCCTTCATACTCAAATCTGAGAAACACATCTGTACCACAGTACCTCTAGGAAAAGTGGCATCCTATTTTATGACAATAACGTCATTAAATGGTATTTATCAAACTCAACTTCTTAGACAAGGAGGATGGTGACCCTGTCCCTTACCACTCTGCATACCTAGATCTATCCACACACCACCTACTTTGCACTTTGGATTAATCAATGCCTGGAAAATATTTTTAATCTGTTTGCACAGCACCTGCTTCAGTAAGACCAAAGGAGGATCCTGGAAAGCTGTCCTGATTACAAGCACTGTAATAGTGGTGCTTTTCTTGTTCAGCTATAATATTGCTCCTGCACATTAATGTAGCAGACAGGCTGTGATACAGGCCACATCTGTATCAGGAAGCACAGAAAGAGAACAGGAACAGACCTGAGGAATGCAAACATTTGCTATGTGTCCTCTTTCAGCGCTCAGGGCTTCAGGGTAATTCTTAAATGATCCTACAGACTGCATGCCTACCGGTGCCTTTGGACCACGCTTTGGTGTGCCTTGGGACTTAGTGTCTAGTTCAGTTTCACCCTGAACAGTTTCTGCACTTGATGATACAACCCAAACAGGAGGGACAAGGCAGCTACAAGTGATTTCCCTCAAGAAACCATCTCTGATTTGAATAGAGAGCCACATCCCACTGGCACTGAACAGCAGCTACCAGATTCAGCACTCTGTCTCGCTCCAACTTCCTACAGTTTTCAAGATCATTCCCTTATTTAGTGGAAGGATCATTCCCTTCCTTCTAAAGTTTCCCTTTAGAAACCTTTCAGATTCTGCTGCTCTGCTGATAAAGCAGGTAAAGTGTGAAGTCCTTTGCACAGTATATGAAACTCATTAAACGTCTGTTGCTAAATTTAAATGTTGTACAATCAGAAGAAAAAACCCCACAATGCAGCTGAACACTCATTCTATGCATATGCAGCACTTGTATACAACTGATTAATTTCCATGTGGAATTTGCAGTACTGTGAAACTAGCCATTTGAATGCCAGAGTAATTTTTGTATGGGGAAAAACATATTGAGCTAATAATAAATAAAACTGCAGTAATAATAGTTCTTGCTATCTTTATATCTGCCTATATCCCAAATTTCTTCATGGATGCAAGAAAAAACATGCAATCCTCCTTTTTTTCTTTTTTGCCAACTGAACAGATGGCACTTTGCTATAAAAAGGGGAAACAAAACCAGAGATAATGTTGAAATAGTTCTGGGTTTACTTCTCAGGAGCTAATACAACAACAACAACAACAAAAAAAACCTCCACCCTATTTCAGTGCAACAAAAATGGAGACATTAACTCTGTGGGTATATTTTAAAGGCAAAGATTTTACTTATACAGTAATTATACCATTCTAATTTTTAAGAAGATGGTTACTCTCAGAGCAGTAATTCAATATTTAGCTGACCAGGACTGGAAGTAATTACTTCTAGACATTTTGAGAGAGATAAATAAAATGCTTTCAACTTTGAGGGAGATAAATAAAATGCTTTCATTCATAGCACAGCACACTTGCTTTGTACATGCAGCATTTGGAATTATTTGGGTAACAGATAATAGCCTATAAGTTACTCTTCACATAAAATGAGTGAAAAATAACAATACCACAATGAGGCTGCAATATGTAGAATACTTGCAATAGGACTAAGAAAGCAGGGTACCACTAAGTTGAGTTTCTTTTCTCTAGCACAAATGGCTTGAGAACAATATTCCATAACACACAGTATTTGCCAAGACTTGTGTTGATATTCTTAATAAGTACTATAGTTCAAGCACTGCTTTTGAATTTTTGAGTTACCAGAAGCTGTGGCTAAAGGCTATTTCAGTAAAATTGCACAGACAAACAACCTTATTTCCATCCAGCAGCTCCATAAACAACAATCTCATTATCCTCTCAGTTATCTGTGACTATACCATGACTTGTTTTAAATCAATAATGTTCCATCCCTCTAGGATATTTATGAAGTGAATATATTTCTCCTGAGCTGCTAGGAAAAAATCCTACATTACCCTTCTTTCCTGTCAGCTGCACAACCTCTTCCTTTCTGACCATCATCTTTAAATTCAATCTACTCAATGTATCTGGCACAAAACAGTTTCTTCCAGTGCTGCAAGTAGCTTAAGCATTGATTGTCTCAATTTTCTTTTCAAAGCACTTTCACATACTGTTTGGAGACTCCCTTCAAGCCCCAATTTGTGCCTTACATCTACTTCCTACATGGATACGTGGGAAGGATTCCCCTTCCATCGTGCTAAACTCCCCTACAACTTCTTGCTTTCTACTGCTAGCATCACCTATTTTGGTTCTCTTGCTAAGAGCATAATTAAAGAAGTCTGGCAGCAATGTGTTTGCAACCAAGTGTAGAAACAGACACTGCTTGTTTAGAACAGATTCTCTCTGATCATGTTTTACAATATTAATCAGTTGCTTTGATTAAGGCTGCAAGTCCTTCAGGTTTTAATTTCTGTTTCTTGAAAGTGCCATTCTTATCATGCACTATAAATGCTAAATAATGATTAAAACCATTAATCTACTGCCAAGAGAAAAATGCAACTGGATTAAAGTTGATTAATTTGTTCTAAACTTCAGTCTGATTTGGTGGGAAATAATATCTAGGATGGCTGCTGTCTTTCTAGGTTGGTTTGTTTTGTTTTCTCCTTATCCCAGAGATTAGCTCCCATAGTAGTACTTTGTTTTTCCTTGTAAAGAATCAACGTTTAAAAGAACTCAATTTTATGATAAATTAGCTTTTTCAGCAGATTAAGTGACACATCTTCAGCAATACTGAACTGTGTCACTTTCCACAACCATATAGTGGAATAAACCAAAATATACAAGGATCTTTTGGTACAGCTGCCCAGTATTTACACATCCCCATGTGCATATTATTCGCAAGTGTCTGCATATAAAATGTCATTAACATTCTTGAACAGAGAAATATTTTTGCAAGTGCCTGTTTCAAAAGCATCATTACAATACTGATGAAATAACACAACACAAAGCTTCTAAGCTGATTTTAAATCAGGTCGTGTTCAGGTTCAAAAAGCTGACAAATTCTCAGCCGACACTGGTGTCAGCATGGAAGGCACCAAAGCACACTGGAGTGCCTCTGCTAAATCTCAGGAAAAAGTAAATCAGCAGTTGAATTCACAAGCAGACATTGCTGCTGCCAGCTTATTACACCTCTTACATCCAACTTCAAGGCAGTCTCCAGTCCTCCCCAGTTTTCCTTTAAACTCTATCACTTTTTGTACATAATTCTTCCAGGCTATTAAGTGACAAGCTATCAAAGACTAATTAGGCAGAGAAGGATTTTAATAACCAGCTGGACAGCTTGAGTACTAAATTTTGTAGTTCTCGGGTGTGCTTGAGACACCTTGATGTTGTTCATCATTTTTCCAGCACAAACTGTAGGTTGACAATCTTATTTTACAGAGACATGCACAGAACTGCACATACAGATCTGTATTCAAATTTTGTATTTACTTGAACTTGTTACGAAGGCCTGAAAGAAAAGATTTGTCAGTAAAATACTACTCATTGACTCTGCAGTAATATTTAACAGTGATAAAATAATTATACTGCTTATAGTAATTCAAGAGCTCACCATAATCAGATCTCCCAACCTCTGGAATCTCAGCACAGATTGCCTCCTGACTAAGGTCATACCACAGACAGCTGGGTGGGGTGGCACAAAGTGTGTCTTCTTCCACCCCAGGAATAGCAAAACTTGATGCAAGAATCCTATAGAAGACACTCACTGCCAAGCAGCACACTACTCATTGGAGACTGCTTGAGTCTTCCTGCCTCCTGGCCAGCAGCACACATCAGGACAAACATCTGCTGGAGGCTATGGCACAGCAAACTCTGGAGAAGGTGTTACATCAGTGAGAGAGATTGCACCAAAGCACTGGGCTATAGCAGATGAGAGGGAGTGCCTTGCATTCAATTTCCTCCACACTTATGAAAAATATATGCTCACACATCTAATCAAAAGCTGTTCTGCCTTCAGGTAAACACAGTAATTTAAAACAGCCTTTTTTTATTTTTGTAAGCCAATTCAATTTTTCTTAAAGGGTGTCATGATTTCTTTCATATATCTGCTGCCCAGAGAGATCAGGACTCTTTGAAGAACAACCTATGCATGTCTGTTGCACTTGAACTCACCGCAGAAACTCTAATATTGTGGTTTGTCAGTGACCTTTTTGTCAGCTGATCTGTAATGACAAAGCAAGAAACTCAGCCACCCTGTACTGAAAGAGAAAATTGCAAGAAAGAGGGTGCCTACAATCACTTCACAATCCAGGTCACTGGGATGCTGTGAAAGACACACAGGAATCTTATGCCAGTCTCACCCTCCAAAGCAAGCTGAAGTAGCAGCAGAGTAAAGAATCAAGAAACACAGTGACAAAAGGACTCAGTAAATTGAGGTGCTACCACTAGGTAGGAACAAGAACACTCAATGCTTTTCGAATACAGTACTGAAAAATGTAAAAAAAATCCACCTGAATGCTAATAACTTCTTACCTCCAGCCACTCTTAGGAGTAGCAATTTCACAGTTAAAACAGGCTGTATTCAAATCCAAAATCCATGGTTGCAATTTAAATATTGGGCAGTAGAAAACAGGAAAAACAGATATGGCAGCTCTTCCCTTCCAAAAATGTAATACCAACACATCGAAATGTAATACCAACACATTGAAAGCGAACACCATTTTAAAAACATCTCTGCTATTGAAAACTTCTAGGAACAGGGAATGCACAAAAGCTTTATGGAGACTTTAAACAAAAGCAAGCTCTTCTTAAAACACTGATATGTAATAGACAAAGTATAAACATGAAAAGATGACAAGCTATTCTTACTTCCTTAGAAGAGAACAGGATATGTGAACTGATGTTACCTGCCTGGCAACACAATGATCTACTCTGCCTTGCAGATGGAAGCACTTAATCTAGTGCTGAACATTTTGGGCACTATCACAACACACATTCCGTCATTTATACACAGCTCTTGCCTTTATTGACTCTCTCTGTTCTCTTCTCTCTTAGAATAGATAGCACTTGATTTTGCATGGTGTTTTCAACTTCCAACAACACTATGCAAGAAAGGGTGAAAGATCAAACTTGCTTAACTGACAGCAGGTTACAAACTTTCAACCCAAAGTGAGCACAAGCATCAGGACCTGGCATTTCTGTCAGCTAAGACACAGTGATGACCAGTCAGATGAACTACTGTTTAACTTGGGTCACAGCCACAAAAATATTTCCTGAACAGCAGCTCTGTGTTAAAAATACAAGTAGCACTTGTATGTTGCTGAACCTAAGAAACAGACAAAGAAATCAAATCTTACTATTTAGTTAGTGATTAAACTTATGATAAAACCAGGGAGCAACAAAGTTTCCTTTGGAAGGTGGCAGAATCTCACCAATCTTCATTAATCCATACTGAGATGGAGGGCATTTCCTCTATTATCTTCCTAAAAGTAAATATTGTGATTCAAATTATTATTGTACTTATTTATTAATTTGATTTTCAACAAAGGGCCAGGAAAGAGAAAAAAATCTATTCTTTTATTTCCAAAGTTATAATTCACTTAATAAAGATCTCTGGGCAGAAACTGGCATCTTATATTAAGCTGCTTGCACATTTTTGTTAAACTCCAAGTATTTTCCAAACAAATACATATGTTACCTATAAAGCATGTTTTTAAAATCTTACAAGCATCTTTATTTACTTTAGAGGAGCCACCAGTCACTGCTTAGCGATGGACTGGGCATTGCTCCACAGGTGGAGAACAATTGTATTGTACATCACTTGTGCCTCTTTTTTACTTGTGGTCTTTTTTTACCACTACTCTTATTTTTACTGTTAGAAGTACTAGTAATACTATATTTTAGTATCACTACCATTATTATATCTTACTTTGTTTCAGTTATTAAAGTGCTCTTACCTTAACTCAAATGTATGGGTTTTTTTCCTGATTCTTTCCCCCTTCCTGCCAGAGTGGAAGAGAGCAAGTGGCTGCATGATGCTTAGTTGCCAGCTGAGGTTAAACTACAACTGCAATCATGCAGTGGAATAAACACAACCTTGGGTCTACAGCAATACATTAAAAATTATTTCCTATTAGAATATAAAGAACAAGCAGAGAGAAGACTGAAAATACACTCTTTTCAATGTATAACACAATCTGAGACAAAATTAAACTACAGAACAAAATCATTGCACATTAATGCCCATGACAAGCAAGGGAATACTTGCTCCAGGGGCCCTTTGACTGTTCTGGTCCTCACATGATGTAAAAACATCCTGAATCAGGCTGAGTTTTAGGCATTAACCTGGTCATCATTAATAAGTGTCAATCTTTTCTGCTTACTTGAGTCTACCCACACCCAGCCTTCCTGGGCAATACACTTTCACATCTGATCTTGCTCATTTCAATCTCCCACCCACAAATTTTCCTGCATTCAAAGGTCCTGAAGAATCAAGCAGACCATGAGATAAAAGGCAACATTAATCAAGATAAACTGATATTTATATAATTTTTCTTTTCTCTTACTTTTTATTAAATATTGCAGAGGCTGTTGCTCTCCAACCTTCTAAGTGTAGGAAAAAATGAGAGTACTTAAATGCCAAAGCCAGTGTTTAATGAGTCTCCAGAATTGTTTAATCACTGTGTAAAGTTGCAACTTGAACAATACAGAATAGAAGGCCTGTAAGAAAGAGTCAGGCATTAGATCACCTTTCTTTGGTACCTTACCTTTTATCTAACTAAGCTAAGTTTTCTACATTAAGACACATGCTGCACACATACACATTTATTTTAAAAAATAATAAATTCGTCTAAACTTGAATTATGGACATTCATGGAAAATTTAGGAAAAATAGCATCTATCAAAAGTTCTTCACTTTAGTATCTCCTTTCATCCAAGATAAATGTCACTATTGCTATTTTATGACAAGGGATGAATTACCAGAAAATCTAGGACTTGATGCCTTTTAAGCAGCCGATCATCAACTCCATGTGGGCTGTATGTCACCCACTATGGAATGATTGCAACTCTGTTCCTGCTTTTTTGCAGATGACTTACCACACATCAAATCCCTACAATAGACCAAGGATGACCTTTAAAAAGGAGAAATCAAGCCAGGAGTCATTAAAAAACATGGAAAATTGAGAATCTGAAAGTGGATATATCAGCAATTCATATCCTTTAAGACCATGTGTGAGTATTTATGTCACACATTGACAGGAATTGTACAGCTATAGTTCTAAATGATAAAAAAGTAATTTTTTACTTCAAGTGTGAAAAGTTTCCTCTATTTAAACATTATCAATACCTTTGAGAGTGGTTTTGCTTTTAAGACTTTTTTTTTAGGATGAATAACTTAATCACAGCTCTGTGAATTTAATCACCATCTTTCATAGAAGAGTAGGGAGGAGAACCCTAACCTTTGTAGTGAGCACAGACATTTGGCAACCAGTAGGCCACTCCATTGTCATAAAAATTTTATTACATTTAAAATTTATAGAAGTGGAAAAATGGAGACAAAAAAATAATTTAGATTAATGATGTTAAGTGACTTGTTTATTTGTTTTGGAAAAGTTTTTAAATCACAGATTACCTCCACCCTAAATTATTAAACACTTAAATAATTTATTATTCTTTATTGAAGCTGTAAAAGTATAAATCCCTATTCTGAAGAGAGTCAGAATGATTATAAAAAGGTAATTTAATCTACCAGATGCTGAATACTGACATCCAGTGACACCTCACACAGAAATAACCTACATCTTTTTAGATGGCAAACACCCCATACATTCACCATAGATCTACTTTAAGGTAGACAAGTTTAAGCCTTCTTTTTATTATTTTATTGTCAATAAATGCTGACATAATTACAACTATAAGTACTGTTATTTAAAAACAGAAAAACAGTAATTAATAATTAATTCTTAGTACATAAACTGAGGAGCATAAAGTGAGAGAAGAGCTAAATAGTTCTTTAACTGCCCATAGTGGAATCTTACTGCTGCATTCAGAGGTTTTTAATCATGCATTCACAGACCACAATTGTAAAACAATGTCAAGAGACACCAAAAAAATTCAGCAAGGCAAATTAATAAGATAGGCAGAAAATGATGACCACCCTAATCTGGAAAAAGATGGCATTTGTTTCAAGTCTGCAAAATGTCATGTCCTGTGGAGAATACAGAAAACACAAATGAGCACTCTATAAATGGATATATAAATATGTGGGAGGAAAAGCACAGAAAAAAATCCCACAACACCATTGCCTTAAACCTGCTCTAAGCATCTTAATCTAAGCATCCATGCACATACATCCACTTTTAGAAGGAAAATAAAAAAAAAAGAGACCACAGAAACATGAGCCAGGAATTCCAACTGGAGGGGTTTGACAGTTTTTCTCATTGGTTCCACCTCATGGTTTAAGCCTAAGATTTTAGCGAAGCATGATCAGCTTTCTCTGATAAATCACTTGTGTTATCCTGACACCCAGGAGCTTGGAGACAACAATATCAACAAGCAGAGCACTGAACAAGCACAGGCTGTGCAGTGGTTGAAGGCAGTCTGTAGCCCAAGCTCAAAGTGAAACACAGACAACTGGGAGGCTAGAGATCCTCAATACAAGTCAGCATGAGAGGCAGCAGTAACAAGCAACAAGCTTCTTTTAGCAGAAAAAGCTTTTCTGAGGCATTTTAATCCTTTATAAAACAGATATATGTTGGAAACAAAACCAAAGACTACCCCCTTCACTGAGATGGACCAAAAATAATCTTCTAGCTTGTGAAGCAGAAAAATGTATGACAACAAAAAACAACAGGAAGGTACAAAAACAGCAAAACATTTTCAGCACAGTCAGGTTAATTACTTAAATCTTTTGGAGCTTCTTGCTGTTCATTGTTTATAAATATATAATCCATTTATTTCCCCTTATTTTCACTGCTGGTCCCAATTTAAACAAAGATTCCATACAGCTAACAAGTTCCAAACCAAAGTTACATTGCCAGCTCCAGAAGAAGCAAGTATTCTCTGTGGATATGCATGTATTATTCTTCTTATCAAAAAACTCATTAAACTAGCCTTCATATTCTTCATTATTACTAGTTTTTTTTTACTGAAGTGTCATTCTCCTTAGTTTTCCATATTATAATTTCTTAAACAGCTGTGCATGTCTAATTTGTATTCTGTATTCCAGAAAAAGTCAGTCTGTGAACCACCATGGAGCTTTTTGGAATTTCTCTAAGCAAACCTAAAAGATGATACAGTGCCCTCAAACATTTACCATCTGTTAAAAAAATTTGCTACTTACTACTAAGCCTTTCACAGTCTTTAAAGGTAAAAATGCACAATTTCATAATCCTTTTTAATTCCCTTCACCTTAATTATCCATGCTTAAAGTGATCAGAAGAGAGGTTTTGTTGTGGTTTTAGTCTTCTTTATGCCTGTTTTCCATACACCGTTCATTGTCAAAACATGTTCCATTACATGCTCAGTTTCCAATTAGAAAAGAAAGGCTCCAAAAATGCCATCTTTTCAATTGGGAATGTAATTGAGGCAAAATCCCTGCCTTCTTTTCAGTGCCAACTGGGCACGTTATCATTTCAGCAAGATCTGCACAAACACCCTTATGTAACCATCCCTCCTTGGAAGAGTGACAGGTAGGTGTCATTGCTACTAGATATCATTCATTTCCACACTTGCCTTCAAGTATGAAGACATTGCCAAATCTTTGACCCGAGATATAGGTGGTGTTTGCTCAAAAAAGGCCCCTGCTTTCTAGTATCACAAAATCAGTTATTTTTTAACTAGATATTCAAGAACTGGCAAAGATGTCTGATATACACACTAGTTCAAGCATTCATGTAATGACACACATGCTGAGGTTTAAGAATCAGATCAGACTGCACAGTTATTTCCAGACTCACTTCTAGACCATCCTGCCAAACTTTGCTTCACTGCCGGCAGACCCAACTTCTTAATTTAAAGACAAGCTGTTATTTTTATCAACAACACAACAAAATTACTATATTACTTTAAAATTAAACATCCTACTAAGGAAATAGTTAATTTCCTTTATATTTAAATTCAATAAATGATGCCTTAATTCCTGTATTTACATATGATGTTACTTTTTGAAAACAGCAAGTTTTTATTCAAGCCAGTGACAAGACCAAAGGGAAGCTATTAAGTAATTATGCTGAGAAGGAAGGAATGTTCAATACTTTCCTCTGCTTCCAATCTCATTAATGAGGAATATTGTGTTTCAGATAATTATTTAACCACCCAGATGAAGAAGCAAAAATCTGAGCTTCAACAGGAGAAAAGGCCAAAAGTAGTAAGTCTGGCTTTCTCAAATTATGTATAACTTATTAAATCTGACAAATAATACTTAGATAATAGGCCATTAGTGTCTAAGAGCTATTAGCAGTTATCTCCAAGCACCAACAGAAGATGGCAGAAAAATGCAGATATAATTTCTCTTTAAATTAGGGCAAACACCCTAAAGAAGTAGCTAAGAATTTACTGTCCATAAGCTTTATTTCAATTTCTGTGAAAGAAAGTAGTATCTACATCATACATAAGAAGAAAATTAGCATCAGTCAACATGATTTGTCAAAAAACAATCATGTCAGGCTAACTTAATATCCTTCAGGGACAGGATAACAAACCTTGGAAAAATAGGAATGGTAGTAAGCATCATTTACCTCAGCTTTACTAGTTCTCAGAAACAGTTAAATAAACTGCAAATTACCGAAGGAGTAAATGAGAAAGGAGAAAGCACAATAGTCTTTCAATATATACTGAAATATGTTCAAACTACCACAGGAATACATTCTTGGACAGTAAATTCAATGTTTGTGGTGAGTTGAAGGACTTCTTTCAATTAAAAGGAATAAAATTTAATTTGTACATCAGAATAAAATACTAAAAATTTTGCTTTAATAGCTTGAAAAAGGTGACTCAATCTGTCTTAAAAGGAGCTGTAAAAAATTTTCCTAAACAGACCAAATATTCTTAAGTAACACAGGAAGAGATGATCTCAGCATTGAGCTAAGACTAGGCGACAAGCAGCCTCTGTGCTTTTATCTGCACTGTTTCTCACCACTCAGATTATTTCTTTATGTACTAGAAACATGAAGATAACATCACCTCAAATGCCTACTTGATCTTTCTGTACTGAATTCATATGTACATCTCTGAATTCAACAAATATAAGGCAAGTGTCTTCAAATACAAGGGAAGTAACTTCCAGAATTACTCACTTATCTGAAACATAAACTTTGACCATCTCCAATGCTATCTCTAGCATCACACAACCCTTGTATACATAGCTCGTCTTTCCACATGCAAGCCAAAAAATGTGGGGCTACTGCCACAACAAAAAATATTTTTGACATATTAAAATTTCAAAAGGAAATGCTGGGGCAGAACCACAAGTACTGAATTTATGCCTCTCTCTAAACAGCAGCAGCAAATTTGGCATGTATTTGCCTATCATCAGGAACAGATGTTCTTAGGAACGCTGCTTGCTAAATTCTATTTGCAATTTCAAAGGCCCTTTCAGGTGAAGTCATGTCATATACTTCCACAGCACTATGTCTCTGATTTTAAATCAAATCCATTTTATCACTCAAGCTGAATTGCATAGCTCACCTCATTCACACATCTATAAAAATACCATGACAGACAAGACTGGATAAGGGAGCAGCTCTCCTTTCCATGCACAGCTTCACTGTGATCACAGGCACAGTGCAATTTAATACTTTCTAGACAGTCTAACCCTAAAATAATGGTGCCACAGGAAAACCTTTTGCAGTATTCTCTTTGCCAAATCTCAAACCTATTATTAGTGAAACCAGATGGCAATAGCAAATATAACAAGTGGTCAAAATATAGAATAACACTACTTTGAAGCCATGGCCTTTCTTCATTAGAAAAATCAGAAGTAGGTTTCTCCAAAACACACAGCAACAAAATGTTTCATTCTACTTTATGTTTACAATTACATCTCCACCTACATTGCATCAGCTGGGGAAGTGCTCATGGAGAAGAGGAAAGAGGGCTTCTTCCC
The DNA here is from genome assembly GCF_048771995.1 of Taeniopygia guttata. NCBI lineage: Eukaryota > Metazoa > Chordata > Aves > Passeriformes > Estrildidae > Taeniopygia > Taeniopygia guttata. The sequence goes on along the minus strand of NC_133027.1, from coordinate 66,114,812 downwards.
TCAAAAAGTAAACACCAAGTATTTGTGTTGTCTCCTGCAGAGGAATCAGTAGCTAGCCTTTCAATGCACTGAATTTTAACTGACAGGTGACCATTCTGCAGAACTTCACAAAAAAGAAAAAGTGGGGAAGAGGAAGTAATAATTTTCCTCCAGAGCATGTATGAAAATTAATGTCAAATGATCATGCAAAGGAAGTTGCCAGAACCAGCTACAGTAACAGGAGATATCAGCATGGTATCAGAATTCCCATGGCTGTGATCAAATTATAAAGAATAAAATTACCCACAAGATATCAAAAGGAACAGCACCTTATTTACTTCCCTTTGTTCTGCTTTCTTCCGCTGAGAAAATTGAAATGTACTCTTTTACAAAAATAAAGCCACAGGCAGTGATGGCCTGCGCTTCTGCATAGATTTACAGCACAAGAGCGAACAAAAAGAAGGTGTAGCTTCTTTTATGTCTTAGTACTTTGTGCAAACCCTGCCAGTCCTGCTGCTTGAAGCAGTCAAATCACAGAAATAATGCAAAGTCTGAGAAGGTGCTGTATCAGAAGCAAGAAACATTCATTCTCTGTTGGTGAAACCTTTAGAGGTCTGGGGAAGGGGGGAAAGGTTAAAAAAAAATCAAAGCAAGTGTCAGCACTTGTCCAGGGATCGTGGCTCATTTGCTTCCTTTACTGAGAAATTCTGCAGAGCAGTTATTTCATTTCACCTAGTCTCTCACTCTTCTGCAGCAACAGGAATTTATTCTACTCTCACCTTAGAGCATCTACTAAAACACTGAACCAGACAGTGCTGCAACAACTGGGGAGATGGGTGTTTTCTGGAGCTCAAAGCCAAGCTGTGCTATTTTATGTCTTTTTAACAGGTTCATTTATTCTGGCCAGCCTGCCTGTACAAGTTTCAGGCTCCCTTACAAACTGAAGCCACAATACTCCGAAGTGCAGCAATGACCAACTGCCAGCTCTCTCTTTCAGTGTGGTGACTCTGACTTCAAAAACCATGCCAGTAAATGCCATTAGGTGAAAAAAGACCACGAAATTTATACCATCACTATAAACTGTAAGCCAGATGTTCCTCTTTCTAAAGTGTCTTTAATCTCATTTTATTTTTCCCTAAGTCACTAAACAAATGCCACTGCCAAAGACTCATCTCTTGAAAGATGCTGGGACAATACCAAAACAGCCATAAAATCTAAACATATTTTATAATCAAATTAAACAATGCTAAACAAGACAAATCATTATACTTAGCTTTATGCCCTGGGCTTTCTAAGATGATCTAAATCACAGTTCCCTTTCAACATGTCCTATGCAATTGGACTAAAGCCTATAAAAGATATAGTGTACAGCTTTCCTACATATTTTCATTTCTGTTCTAAGATCAATTGCATACTGTTCTAGATCTGCTATTCAGAGAGTATCAAAACAACTACGAAGTTTAATTTCCCTTGATTTCTTACAAGAAAAAAGTAGGTATATTCTATGCATATATGGTTTCTTTGTTCTTGATTCAAAAATGGTATAGGTTGTTTATACATATACTGACGTAACTTCTAGCAGCAGTCACCTGGCACAAGAAACTTACAGAGGGCATGCTGACAGCCCGGTTAATAAAGTATGCAACAGTAACACCATTAGATGGCTTCATTTCTTCTCCCTTACAGCTGTTAATTTTTTGCTCACCCTATAATGTTTCTTTTTTTTCTAAAATCATGTTCATTACATTTCAACACAACCAACATGATCCTCCAGGGAATATATACCTTCTCAATAATGTACTGGACCTCAGTAATATTAAAGCCTCTATTTGCTAACAAAATCTTCATTGTCTCCTCAAATTTTGATTTGGAACACTGAGTTTTAAAAATTAACATACTTTTAACCCAGCGAATCATACAGTCTTGGACCAAAGCATACCCTTGGCTCATTCCAAAATTTAATATCCATCAGGATCTGGAAAAACTTGACATGGACAAACTTTATCTTTTTAACAAGAACATTAAAAAGATTAAAAAATTCCAAGCACAAGGTGCTGCACCTGGGTCAGGGCAATCCCAGACATGAGTACAGACTGGGAAAAGAGCTGACTGACACCAGCCCTGTGCACCTTGGAGGAACCAGTGAATGAAAAGCTGGACAGGACTGGGCAATGTGAGCTTGCATCCCTGAAGGCCAATAACACCCTGGGCTGCATCAAAAGAGGTGTGGCCAGTGGGTCAAGTGAGGATGCTCCATTTCTTTGCCCTCATGAAATCCCACCTTGAGTTCTGAATCCAGGTCTGGAGCCCTCAGCACACAAATCTGTTAGAGCAGGTCCAGAGGAGGAGGAACACAAAGACAAGCAGGGGGCTGGATCACCTCTCCTTTGAAGACAGACTAAGAAACTGAAGTTGTTCAGCCTGGAGAATACTCCAGAGAGAGCTCATTGCAGCCTTCCAGTAATAAAAGGAGGATTATAATAAAAGAGGGAGGAGTGACATTTTACATGGGCAGAGAGTGATAGAACAAGGGGAAGTGGTTTTAAAGTGAAAAAGGAGACAGAAAGATTAGTTAAGAAAAATTTTCACTATGAGGGTGGTGAGGGCCTGCAACAGGCTGCCCAGAGAAGTTGTAGATGCCCTATCCCTGAAAATAGTCAAGGCTGGATGGTGAGCAGCCTGGTCTAGTGGAAGATGTCCCTGACCATGACAAGTGGGAGTGGAACTAGATTATCTTTATGGTCCTTTCCAATCCAGGCCATTCTATAATTCTATGATGCCTACCACACATTGGCTTTGATTTTCATATTCTCTATGCTTTATTTGTTACTCCATACAACTGTTCTTTCATGTTTCTTCTTGTATGAAGATTATCTGTTAAGCTAAAACCAAAAGTTCATTACAAATGCATGGAAAATATTGGTTGCCCTTCAGCCACAAAGGATCATTCCACTGAAACACCCTTCTGATCACTGTTACCATCAGCATGTGTACCAACAACCACTTATGTTCCAAATGAGTATCACCTTCTATGCCACAGGAACGGGTGAGTAGCTTTAGACAATCTCAACTGGTTGTCTTTGTACCCAAGCAGGTAAAAGGAGTTACCCTCCTCTTCCAGTCTCTTACTAACAATGACAAAATAAAACCACGTTGCGAGTTCCAGCAATGCTATTCCCTCTGACACTTTTCCTTCCTTGAATTGACTTTAATCCATAGTGGGAAACTTTTATCTGGTACTCACAATCTATGAGGCTGCTTTAGACAACAAAGAGCACTCCTGAAGTGCAGAAAGCTAGGCTATACTCTATTTATGCTATTGAGTGACAGTTTAAACAAGAGGTTTTTCCAATAGATAAAGTCTGCTATAGTCCTTAGGACCTGATCATGACTTCCAAAGATGTCTCCACAATCACAATATCATGGCCTAGTTTGGGGTTGTTTTGCACTCTATTCCAATTAAAACAATAGTTGACATCAAAATTAAAAGGCAACCCATATTTTCAGGGCTTTTTGAAAGAACATCCCTCACCTCCATCCCCCATTTCAGTCACAACCAAACACTTGCAAAATGTGTATTCAGGTTCTGCTGGCAGAGTGACAATTTCTCCTTATGGAAGAGATCACTACCACACTTCTGCCACTGAAAAAAATGATAGGAAATACATTTGTTTTCAACTGAAACAAAACCGCTCTCCTCATCCAATGGTGTCTGAGATGCAATGATAAATTTCAAGGTTTCATGTAATAGTAAGACAAACTCAGACATCCAGTAAAAAGGAAGTTTAGGCAAAATTAGTATTAATCAAAATACTAATTTAGTACAAAAATTCTAGAATCCACTTGTTTTCTAAATCAAAATAATTTTAACTAATCCTATGTAAGTGCCTTATTACATCAGCTCACTTAGAGACAATGCTCGTGGAAGGTCATGTACAGATCCAAACTCTTTAACTGAACTTTTTAAATTATCTCCCTGATTTTCATTTAGAAGTACCCTTAATATAGAGGGAACAATGTTATATGGGATGAAAGCCTCCCACAACTGGGCTAAATTATCTGCTTACAGATAATAGCTGAATCATTTAGCACTGTATTCTTCTTACTGAGAACTATGGAAAGAAATTCAGAGTCAATTTATCATTACACTGCTGAGCTATATGAAGTGAAAGATAATGGCCTACAAACTCATATATAGCTATTTAACTGAAATAGCTGAGGGACTGCTTTTAACTCCTGATGCAAACACATAGCAAAGAAGTGAAACATCATTGGCAGGCTTCTCTCTTTTCTTTCTGGACACATTTCCCCCTCTTCCAAAAGAGGAAATTGTCCTGCTTACTAATGAAGAAAAAAGTGGGGAAAGGAGATTTTGTGTAATCTGTGACTTTTATTATGCTTCCATCATTCTTAGACGTACCCAAGAATCCCAAATATTGAGTAAATTTCATTTAACCTCTGAAATTTAAAGTGTAATTTCAGTAACAGAAAGAGGAGAAAGACATTTGTTTCAAATAGCTTGCTGTGCTGGAACTTGCAGCAAAAGAATACTCCTCATTGTAGCAAAAAATAAGATAATAATAACCAAGAGACTTCCAGTACTTGATATGGAACACCCAAAATTGAATGTGAAGGGTGAGTGATTATTTCAGGGCTAATAGTGCATCCCCTCTTAAAAGAAAAAAAAAATAGGAAGGCAAAAATCATAACTCACAAACTGAGTCCAAAGATGGCAGGTGACAGAAAGCAGCGACCTCAGATGACTGTTCTAGGACCATATCCCAAAACCCAACACAATTAGCACTAATTGATCAGCAGTCTCAGCAGAAATGCCAAGAATTGAGCAAGCACTGAAAGCCAAAGTCTCCACCTCTCCCCAGAAAGAATGCTTTCTCCAGGTCAGAAATCCGGAACACCAATGCAGAGAAACCAGCACTTGCCCTATTAGCACAACACTGTGCTCAAAAATACAGGGCTCATCAGCAAATGGGGAGAATCTGCAGATTCATAGAATCATTAAGGTTGGAAGAGACCTCCAAGACCTTCAATTCCGATCATTCACCCAGCACTGCCAAGTCCAGCACTAAACCATGTCCCTACACAACCCATCTACATATTTTTTTCAACACTTCCAGGAATTCTAATTCCACCACTTCTCAAGGCAGCTTATTCCAATGTCTGACCACCCTTTCAATTAAGAATTTTTTTCCTAATATCCAATTTAAACCTCCCCTGGCACAACTTGAGTTGAGCAGCACTTCACTTTGTTACTTCACTTGCAACACCTACCATATTTACCATATACCACAAACCACCAGTAAATATAATTACTGTGTGACTATGAAGAATTGCTCTCTGTAGCATAACACATGATATCAATTATCAAAAACACCACTGACATCTTCCACCTATATTCAATTACCCAACTATGCAGGGCTGAGCAAGTTACTTTTGCTTTGAAGTAAAATCCTTTGCACCAAAGTGTATCAAGAATACCCAGCATGGAAACATCACAGAGCAGTGAGAACACAACACAGGTCTGCAAGCAGTGAATATGAAATAGAAAACTCTCAGGGCAACTTTGGAACATGATGTCTCTTACAGTTTGTCTTGATTAAAAACAGAGGGGAAGGCAAAAAGAAGGCCAGAACCCTTCCAGAGTCCCTGATGACTAACAGTGACAGGACATCTTCAAACGGCATTATTTTCCCAGCTACCTAGTGAGTACAGTTTTTTTTAAAAATAAGCTCAAATGATCTGTCTGGAGAAGACAAGAAAAAACTGTCAGTTCTCTAGACACAAACTGGTGAAGCACTATGCTGTTCTAGGCAACTACTGATTCACAACTTCATGAATTTGGGATGGATAATTAAGCCCTAAGGGGAAGGCGGGGGGAAATTGCTTCCTGGAAAATAGCAGCAATCAAAAAGCACTGTGGCAAAATACTATATGATATCAAATATTGATCCTGCTCCCGTACACATGTGAAGTTCATGGAAGTCAAGTTTCCCATTAATGCTACATTCATGTTTTAAGAAAACTACCTCATATTTTAGATTCATTTTTGCTGCAATAGCAAAATATCTCCAGCTTAAAAATCAGAGTTGCCTTTAAATAAATGTAAGAGGATTCTAAAAGCATGTCCTGAAATATTCCTCTCATCTCCTCTCTCCTTTCCTCCCTTCCACATTACTACAAAATGCTATTAAAGAAAGTGTTATATCCTAGAACCTATCTTAACTTTTCTAAAGCTGCATTTTGTTTGTAAATAGGAATGACTGGTGCAGCATTCAAGAAGACTGAAATTCTGAAGCTTTATGTCCTCTCCCATTTTGTTTTTCCTTTTTATTTTACCTTAAAGAAACCATTCTATTTCTAGAGAAGCTCCATGATACATAGAAGACTAGAGAACATAAGGGTTTACAATAATGTATCCATTTATTATACAGTTTTATTTGGTGCTGATCCTTATTAGACAAATGGCAAAACAAAGTGGTTTCATTTAGGTCAGCCCCATCACTCCAGATGTGCAAAACCTTTCTGTCTTCTACTTTATGTCTCAAAACATTATCTGAAAATGCAGAAGTGGGAAGAAGGTTATATGACAAAGTTTTATGCTATATTAAAATGTCTTCTAATCATAGGCACATAATTCAGATATGCACCAAGTGCCTGACTGTACTGCATTACCACCATTGAGGTTAGATTACAGCAAAAGGATTTGCAAATGAGTACATGCTGTGGCTGTTCAGCAGACTCATAGCAGGCCCCAATTTAGATCAAAATTCAGCAGAGAAGTAAGATTTTTTTCACATGGAGTAATGTCATGAAGCTCCTTTTCATAGGAAGTGAGCAACCCACAGCTGAAAACTGCTGGACTATCATTTTGACTATTTTAGTCTTCACTTATAAGCTAATAGGGCACTAACACAGAGAATCATAGAAAATCACAAGCTGGAAGACCTTTGGAGGTCAAACCTCCTGGCAATTCCAAGAACTAATTTCAAAGCTGGGTCTGCTGCTAAGGGCCTTATCCAGTACAAGTGTTAATACTGGCAGAGATAGAAATATAATGGCTTCTTTTTTTTGGGCAACCCGCTCCAGTGTGCAGTTATGCCTCCTGTGCAGAATTGTTGCCCTTACACCCAACTCCCTTGCTGCAGCTTATTCCCACTGCCTCTTTTCCTTCCACAGGGCCCCTCCAAGAAGAGCCTGGCTCCATCTTTTATAGTAACAACTCGCCAGGTATGTAGTGACAGCAGCTGGAAATTCCTGGAGCCTTCTCTCTTCCAAATTAAATGAAGTCAGCTCCCCTGCTGCTCTACTCATACGTCATGTGCTCCAAGCACTGCATTATCCCCAGTCTCTCACTATCTGTCAAACTGGGGGCCTGAAACCAACTGTGCTATTCCAGACATGACCTCATGAGTGCTAAGTAGAAAAACATAAAAACTTCTTCCTGTCTGGCTATAATCCTTCTCACACTTGTACCAATGCATTGAATTACTCCTTCTCAGGTGCAAGAACTGGCTTTGGGTTTTTGGGGGACTTTTTTTAAAAATTCATGGGGTTCCTGTCAGCCCATCCCTCCCCCTTGAGGCCCCAAGGAATGGGAACAGAATGGATTCTCCACAATCTAGTGTCTTTCACAAACCTGCTGAGAGTGCAATCCGTCCCACTTTGGATTTATAACAGTACCAGTCTGTTTCATAAACTGTAATTCATGAAGTGCACCAGTCTCTATTCCATCCCTTGAGGAACACAAATGGTCCAGACATTGTCTTCCCACCTTTTGAGTCATCTGTCTTGTACATATCTCTGATTTGGCTGTCAGAGACTGCATCCAAAGTCTTTCTAAAATCATGATCAAGGAACAATACTGCTTTCCCTACATCCAAAGGCACAGTGACAACTTTCTCAAAGAAAGCAAACAGCTTGGGCACTCTTCTCAAAATCCATGCTGGCTCTTCACAATCACCATCTTGTCTTTTGTGCTTGGAACTGCCTTACTGAAGTAAACCATTGCATTCAAAAATGTTTTCTTTAAGGACACAGAAGTCCTTGGGGAAAGACACTTAGCAAGTTCCAAAGTCTCACTATCAAAAGGTCTTCCCAGTAACTTTACCTACAAGTTTCTCTTTGAAATTCTGCTCATTTTTCTACATTCCAACTTCAATCACAACCAGAATCCAGATATTTCGCTAGCTTATACTATCCTAGGATGTCTATGGAAGTTCTGAGGATCTCGTATCTCTCTGACCTAACAAACATAAAAATATCCCTCCAGTATCCCACTGATTTTTTTACCTGACCCCTCCAAAAGTCCAAAGGAAATCAATCAGTAAACAACATGCTAACAGTTAACAACATCTTGCCTACACACGAAAGCCCCTAATTGTGCTTGTCCATCACTGACAGTGTATACACAAAGGTGCAATTTGATACCGATTGAGAACTGAATTTCATAATAGTTATTATATTTCCAACTGGAATTTAATTTCTTGCCCATATTTCTAGTTTTTACATCTTTTGACTCACTGGTTAGTCATTTCCAACCTTCACTTACCTCATCCTTTAAAAGTTATTAAAATTTTTCTCTCTTCAGCTTTCCATTGTTTCTCTAGCTGCTTTGATCATTCTATAATAAAGGCCAGAAGCAAATCAAGTGTCACCTCCCAAGACTTCCAGATGCTTATCATTTCGAGTATTCTCCACCAGTTTTTAGCTTTACAACTTTTAATCCAAACCCACAAAGAAATTATGTTCATCTCATTCATTTTAGATGACTGTTGACTGACACGCATTCCTAGTCTATTCACGTTCCTTCAAATAAGGCTTATATTCTCTGTCTCAAAACACCATCAAGGTACCTTGTTGCACTTGATTGGCTGTATGTTAGCCCTGTTCTGCTTATCAAGAACCCAAGCCATATTTTGTCCCAGTCCTGTACATACTCACTCTCAAGAAATCATACTTAAAACCACTTCTACAATCACTCCCAATGCCAACAAGCTGTGGGTGTTCCAAGGTGGAGGGGTTTCCGGTTACACTGCTCAGTTGTTTTCTAACATGGTAAATCCTAAACTCCTGAGAGGCTGATCATTAGATATTACTTACTACATCTCCTTTTTCAAAATAGCTGTTTTGTTCTTATCAGTTCACTTCTAGCCTCATTATATTTTAGTAGATAATAATCATTATCATCCACGGCTCCCTTTAATTCTGGCCTCCTCCCTTCAATAAGGCTTTTTCGTAGATCTAAATCTAATTAGAATGTCCTTTATACAACTAGAACCATATCAAGCAGTCTGGAGTTAACTTTCTCATCTAAAAAAAGAAACTGTCTGCATAATTTAGCAATGCTTTTGACGACACTGCTTCATTTTCCAATCAACAAGCTGCTTAATACAGTAGCCTACTTCAGAACATGTTTCCAAAATTAACTTTTGTTCTTACTTCTGCTGTCCAATCAATGTACTACAATGCTGCTCCTCCTCATCCACACTTGGTTACCTGTATTTTATACCTGAATATGTCAAGTGGCAATGATTTATTTTCTAAATCAACTCGAAGTCATGTAAGCATTTAAAAACTTACATCTTTGTTGAATTCATTGGAATGAGGATTAACCTAAACATTTTTCAACACAGCCCCCCAGGCTTTTTCTTTTTTGCCCTGCCCCCATGAACTTCATTTTTTTTTTTTTCAAATATTCATAGAAACAGAGGCTTTGCTGCTATTTTCAAAATTCAACATGATGTAAATGTCTTTTGGAATGCATCACCAGTATCACAGCAAAAAAGTTTTTGGCTGACCCCAGCATTTGCTGTGCTTCTAACTTCCTGCAATTTTATAAATTTAACACTGGCCATTAAAAAAAAAAAAAAAAAAAAAACCAACATAAAATGAGAGGACTGCATTTAAAGTTATGTATTCTTAAAAAAACCTTCTGATGTGTTTCATAGCTGAGGAAGTCAGGAACTTGCCTAAGTTATCACATGAAGACTCATGTTGGATCAGGTTTGAGAATCAAGTATTTTATATGAAGGGAGTTGAATATTTATTTTTAAAGCAGGTCCTTATCAAGAATTTATCAAAAAAGTGAGAGAGAAAAATGAGAAGAAACCCAATCAGCAACCAGGTTTGTTCCTCAGCTTGTTTTCCAGAGGATGAATGCTCCAGTCCCTTAATACTAGCACTGTGTTTTAAAAATACGCAGTCAAATTGTACAGGCAGGACACATATTTCAAGGTAATCATTTAGCTGTCTGCCAGAGATGCACTATTCTTCACCTTCTGTCAGTGAAATTAAAGAAAGTTTCACAATTCTCTATTTTTATAAGTAATATTGTAGCTCTGGTCTCTCAGGAAAGATGCATCAATTTGTACCTTAAAATTATTTTTTCTGTTATAAATTCATTCTAGTCTGAGCTAGTTGGATATAACTAAGAAAATTCAGTCTTTAAGGAACAATCATATTAGCAAGAACATAGAGCAGACAACACCTCTACAACAGTTTTCTAATTCTTCATTATCAGCATCAAAGTCTTATGCAAGTGCTTTGAAACAAAGCTGCTAGCAACAATAAGGCAAAACTTATTACATACTGACAACAAAATGACAAGTGTAGACATTATGCTCTGGTATGCCACTAATTTCAAGAAAAAATAATCAAATAGCAACAAGTGCTATCTGGCAAAACTCACCTTGGTATGAAAGAATTTGTGTAAGAAAAGGCAGCAACAGAAGAAATATCCTAAACTTTGAATTTTGTGGTTTTCAGCCATGCTGTAACATGTCAACAACGTGTTTATTTCTGTTTTTGCTATAAAGAAATTTGCAAAATGTGGACTATGAATGCTACTATTATATGAGGTTATTATAAAGAACAATCATGATTTTCCCAGTACAGTTAAATGCTAAAACCTTACTACTTATTTCATAAACAGTGCAGTTTAAAAAAAAAACACTAAACTTCAAGAATTTGTGTTAAATACTTTATTGGCCCTCTGTTCCAATTCAGAGGACACTTCACATGAAACATTTAGATGTGGTTCATGAAGCACATACACTGGATACAATGCAATAATTCATACACTATAGTAAATAGCTTCTCTTCTGCAGATCTGAACTATACCACAGTGTATCCACAGAGTGCACAAGACACGTACAAACATCTGACATTCCAAAGACAGGAGTATACAGGGCACTACAAGAAATTCTTCCTGACATGCTGTCATGGTTGGTCTTAGTAATTTCCATACATTTTCTCATCTAAGTATTAACTTTTCCATCACCAGACTTCCATCTATCATTGCCTTACATTGACATCTGCTGGAAGTGACTGGGATCGTAAACCATTTCTTTTTTTCCTCCTCAGTTAGTGTCTGATTTAACTCTACAAGAAGACCTACCTTCAGTTAACTAAGCACAGACATCTGAAAAACTAAGCCATATGACTTTTTAAAAGCAAAAAGAAAAATACACTGTGTAATTTTAAGCAATGTGTAATTCCCAAGGCCATTACTGCATGGGTTCTCAATCAGAAAGTGCATTTTAATAACAGCATTTTAGAAGATTTTTTTCACTACCCTTGGGTAGATTTAAACTCAAATTAAGTATTCATCCATTTAATGGGCTCTCAGGATAATTAGTAAATAATTATTACTCCAGGAGTCACTAAATAGTGGCTTGACAAACATTTTACAAACAAGTTTATACAAATAATGTGACTAAACAGGCAATTATAGCCCATATCTTTACATTATTTGAAAAACCCCTTGCTTTATTCACAAAAGCAAACAGACTGTTTATTGTCAACTGATAGACAAGAACAACTGAGGAAAGTTTGTTAAAGCAGCTTGTATGTACACAAACTACTGTCTCTCAGTCTTCATAATGAAGAATGAGAATATTAGTACAGCTTGGTAAACTGAAGCACACTGAAACAGCCATGTGAAGAAAATGTTCTTCCCCATATGCCAGAACTTAATCTACAAGCTTCACTGAACAACATACTGTGTGATACTTTTTCCTTACTTTTAAACCCTACTCTTAAGGATGGGATCTCTCTCACTTGATGCAATTTTTAAATTCCCCACAACAGAAAGCACATTTTAGATTGAAGCAGGTAGGATGGGTTAAGGTGGCTTTGCTTTATCATCAGAACAAGACTTTGGTTCTCGCACACCTTGTATACAAAATGTAGACATATTTTCATCAAAAAAACACAGACACTTTTAAAGTATCATAAGCAGCAAGAAGAGAACAATTTCAAAGACAGCCAAATAGAATTTATGTAATGCCAGTAAGTATACAGTTCAAGACCTATCAAATGTTATAATTTTGCAAAGTTTCAAGACAGAATCCTTACATTAAAAGTTCAATAATATTAGCACAGCATGACCACCTCACACAGGCATCAACACTGCAGCAGCATTAACTCAGGGACTTTACAGATCAATTAGAAGTTTATTAATTTTATTTACTTATTTTAATCTGGTGAGTGATCGAAACTACTTTTAAAAGTAAATTACTGAGTCGGTGAGAAAAAAACAATGTAAACACCATCTTTGGAAACAGAAACAATCAGACACCAAAACAGGTACCATCAAAACCAGCAATAAGTGGTAGCTTATGTCAACATGCTTTTCCTCAAACTTTTCCTGATTTTTTTTTAACTGAAAGAGCTGGGTCGGTGAAGACAGAAATTAATGCCAGTGTATTAAGTCTGCTGAACTCATTCCCAATTAATAGCTTCATAAAGCTCAAAAGAAAATTAACACTGGGCATGGAAAAACACAGTTATTCTACATAACAGGGACACAGGAGTTAAAGAATCACATCCACCAAGAAGAAGCTAACTCCCTAGGAAAAGAACTGGTAGTATTTTACAAAAACAAAAAAATCTCAGTGAACATAATAGTTTGCTCCCAGACAGCTAAATGGTGGGCAAGAGAGCACTTTTCTAAAAAAATATATTGCTCTGACAAGCACAGGGTCGCTTTGTTTTGTTGGTTTTTTTTTTTATTGCATTCTCTAACAAAACACACATGGAAAGCATTGCAGGCTTAAAAACACTAGATAGCCAAGATGATTTTGACACTCATCCCATGCTCACTTTCTTTTCTTTTCATCTCAGAAAAACAACAGAGTTAGCAACACACACACTCGACATTTAGGGCTTACGTCTCCTACCTTACAAAGCTTCTGGTAACGGGGAGAAGAAACTGCCATCCTTTGTAAACGATGCAACAACACCACAACTTTCTGAAGAGAGGTTCTCACCACAGCCATCATTTTAAGTTTGCCACACTTCTGAAGATACCTCAGAATTTGCATTATAAATGAAGAGCAACTATCATTTCCTCCCGGTCACTGGACAATGATTTGCCAGCTTTCTGAGCATGCTCTCTTCCAGGACTGCTTTTGCAAGCTACAGGCTTTATACGTTTCAAAGGCAAAGAAGATTGATACAGCATAAGTTTTTCTCCCAAAATAACCCCACAAAACAAATGCAAAAAGATAACAGCCTTCACAGATTCCTCTAATCGACACTGCTCAGCTCTGCTTTTGCAGAGGGCAAATGAACTTGAGCAGCTGATCGTATGCCTCCATTCAGGAGTGCACTAAATAGCCAGAAAAAGCTTATTAATTTAAGCCTGAAAGCTGCAGGAACAAAAAAGGAATTCCTTCAGGAAGACGGCTCCAGTGTATCACAACAGTTGTTCCTCCCTAGTAGCTGCTTTCTATCAGCAGACAGAGTGTTTGCTCCCTCACTCTGAGAAAGGATGCTCTCGTTCTCCGACTGAACGCAGCTCTGGCAGAGCTGTAGAGTGTGTGAATAACAGATTGTGTTATAAATCTTCAGAGGGGAGTACAGGGATACCTGCCCTAATTATATCAGCCATACATTAAAGGCTAATAAATCACATAGGCGTTTGTCAAAACTAGATTATCCAACACAAAAGGGAAAATTGCAGGGGATAAACCTCTTTCTATAAAAACTCTCTTAAAGCTAATTTAGTCAAAGGGATCTAAAGAATCCTCACTTGCACCAGAAAGTAGGAATGTTTTTCACAAGCCATTTCCAATGTAATATTTTCCGGAATGACTTTAGACAAGAAAAGGACAGGGTTTTGACAAGGTAAAAGCGTACAGTTGCATCATCAACCCCTTTTCTAAGTGATCCTTGAATCCAAAGAGCTAAACTAATTTTGATGTATTTTCCATGACAAAGCAGAATTATTTAAGCCATCTAAGGATGATAATATGATGTTCAAGAGCATGGAAGTGGTTTGCTACCAGCAAGGCACTCCCAATGCAATACAGTCAACATATCCCTAGGTGTGGCAAAACTGCAGCATAACCAGAGCTAGCTTCTCATTGCTTCCAATGATGCTTTGATGAATCTACTTAAACACTTATCAGAGGGGCTGCTGTAGCAAAGGTTCAGGGAGGCCTGAACACAGTAGGTGAAGCACAGTTAATATGATTTAAAGTGCACATGGAAAGGTACCTACACATTTCAAGCACATCAGTCAGCACAATATGGTGGCAACAGCTATCCTGACAAGTTCATATGATCCAAAATAATGCACAGCTTAGATGTCAGTGCATTATACACTGCTTTGCCTCTTCTAAGGCACTTTCCTACGAAGGAGATTAATGCAAGGTTCAGATTCTTCATACAGGACATTTAAAAACTCTTCCCATCCAATTCTGTGAAGACAACCTTTTAATCTTTACGTTTAGAACTGAATCAGTTTCTACCACTTCTCACAAAAACCAAATTTCCCTGTACTCTGCTTTCTTCTTGATGTGTCCACAACAATAACAACATCATTTTGAACAGATAAACAGATACACATATTCCACTCTATATATAGAAATCTTACCAACTGTATTCACCTTGCAAGATACCCTGTCTTTTCTCATCTTCATGACATATTCAACTGTTCCTCTGCATGCCATTGCTCCTGGCTTGCATCCCTTCCAACCAGAAGTCTGCTGCTTTAACTTTCCAGATTGAGCCTACCATGATTAGCTGACATGCTCTTACTAAATATCTTTTAAGGAAACTTGTGAAGCAGCAGAACTCTGAAACCATGGAAGCATTCAGAAATTACTGTGCAAAAGCTCAAACCACTTCTGTGCAAGGGAGACTCCACAGTCCACACCTCCCTTATTTCCTTCTACTTCCTTACTTCTACTTTTAATCTTCCCAGATCTTTTAACCTACAAGTTTGAATCAAGCAGTGAGACAAACAGCCAGCCCCTATTTATGGTAACTTTTTCTAAAATACAACAAAATCTTTGAATTATTTTGAACACCTTTACACCTGTAGGCCCACCTTCACATACCTTGCACTACTTCTTACTATTTCCTAGCTTAATTTCTGCATATTTTTTCAAATTAGATTTTAAACTCTTCCAAGTCACTGCTAAATATTTTGCAAAACAGACTGTAGTGTTTTGACACTAACCCGGATGGAAAAACTTCTATGAGGTTTAGATACTGAGAGAATTAATTGAACTGATTAATGATATCATTGTGGATTTCTCCTTTTCAAAAAGACATTGCAACCACACTCAAAGTCTGCATTATTTGCATAGTACTGATGCTGGCCTCAGGTATCACAGTGAAAGGCGAAACAAGGCTTCAGACCTCAGATCATTGATTCCACTGTAGAGGGACTTGAGCTGCAGGCAAAGTTAGACCCAAAATGCAATGGAGAATAGTCCTCCCATGCATGCACTTGAAAATGCATGACATGTAACAGCAGCAACAACAACAAATTCATCACATTTTGTCTTGGTTCAGCTCATTTCACCTAGAATTTATCACACCTTGAACTCACAGAAAAATTTTACTTAATGGACAGGCCTTGGGATCAGGGGCATTGTCTACAGAGCAGAGAATCCCTGGATTCTTCTTGAAACCATTTAACCACTAACCTTAAAACCAACTTCTTTACATATTCAACAAGGTACCAAAAGAAAAACACTGTCATTTTACACCACGTAACTGGGGAAGAACAGGAAATTATCTTTGTTTAATCAGGTAATAAGCTTAAGAACTTGCAAGGGAGCGGGCTTGATCTTTTTAAGTATAGCAGGATGTTGGAAATTCATTTTGTTTTCAGAAGTGCAACAAATACTTGAAAACATAAACAGTGATTTTGGAGTGTTTGCCAGTGTCATGACATAAATGTCTTCATTTACATTTAAAGACTGTAAGATGGTAGGGGACAAAGTTCATTCTGGAAGTCATTATGCTATGACAGTCTTTGACAAGCTCTACTTCACTTCCTAGGGTAGCCAGAAAAGGCTTACAATGTTATGTAAGTTCATGGGTGAGTTGATTGATGATACTTCATGTGCACAGTGTGTAGAGACATACAGTCTCAGAAAGAGATGGACAATACCAGGTACTGGGATGCTGAACCAGGGGAGGTCATGCCCCAGCACCTCCACCTGCGTTTTCAGTTGTGATAAGCCAGGGAAATGTGCAAAGTCAGGAGTTGGTTATAGACCCTCTTCCGTCACAGCAGTCTTGCCCAACAGCTCTCCCCTCACACAGGACAACTTGGGCAATTTTAATCAGATTGCAGCACAAGAATGGCAAACAACCTTCCACATGCACAGTGCTTCACAGCCACACAGAGCCAACAAACAAACTGAAATAACAGCTGTATCTTGGTGTGACTGACTCCACAGAACACAAGGTAATGCAGAAATAAGTCCATTTACACACATCACTGCCTGTGCTCCATTTTAGCTCTTCCATCTCCACTACATTACAGTAGTTGGAAGTGGTGCCAATAGAAAGCATAACATTAAGTTCTAGGTGTCACCACTACAGACTAATCTCAGCATTTCACAAAAAGCCATATCTCTACAGATGAGTTACCTGACTGACTAGAATCATTTGAACATTGGTGAGTGACAAGCCATCTTCAAGAAATACAAGCTTCCACACAATATTGTGTTCTTCACTATGATTAGCAAGAATAACTTGCTATCAGATACTTTTAACAGTCTTATTTCATTTCAGTTCAGCACAGATACGTTCAGATTAAGAGCACTACTAAAAGCAACATCTTTTTTTCATTATAAGCTGCTCAAACCCACTTACATCACAGGTGACATTAATCCAAACACAGAGTACAGGATTTAATAGGTGGTGTCAGTTAAACTTCTCAGTCATTTCTAAGATTTCCAGTCTGGGGCCTGAAAGAAGGCCAGATGGGGAGCTGCTGGGCAGTAGGAGAGGGAGAAGAGGTAATCCAAGCACAACAACTTCTTGGATTGCTGAAAAAGCAGGAGGAAGGTGGTAGACAGAAATAGGAGAGAGTGCAGCCCAGGAGGGCTTTACTTGGAGGGAAGTAGATTAAATTGTTTGGTTGAACAATCACACAACATGACTTGGTTTAATGAAGCGTACACTTCCTGAATGCAGTCACCCTCCAAGGACATTTAAGAGCCCTCAGTGCCAAAGACATAGACAAAAATATGTTCTTCAAACCTTAGGAAGAACAAATTTGCTTCTTTCATACACCTGACTTCTAAAAAACTGTTTTAGGAAACACCTTTCAATAGGCTGCAGCTTTCCCCAAGCAAATAGATAGCTTTTCTTTATAACATTTGCCATTGAGAGAAAGCCTGAATAACAGCAATATTATTTAGTTTCTCACCTGCATTTGCTTTCTGAGTTCCCGTACGTAGACACTATCCTGAGCAGTTTTCTCACGCTCGAATGCATCTGCCAGAACATTTACTGTTGTCTCTGCCTCTTGAAGCCATTTGAGGAAGCTCTCCAGATCCTTGTGTGAGGCCTGTACTGTCTTCATCTCTGTCTCCAGGAAATTCTGCCTGTCGACAGCTCTGAAAACAAGACAAGTGTCAGAATATTCCCCCATAAGATACAGCATTATATACATCATCATGAAACTACTAAAAGAAAATCTGAAACGTATCTCTAGTAAGAACAGAGATACAGCTTGTTTTACCATAATTTATATCACGGTTTTTCGTGTATCTATACCTACCCACAGATGTCCTGAACTGATTGTACATTTGACAGACCTCTTTTTTTTAAAAGGCGTGCAGTAAAAACTCAGTTATTAATTAAAAAAACCTAGGTTTTCCTTTCAGCATGTTACCATCATCAACCTATGCTACTCCAAATGCTAGAAGTGTTATTGCCATGTGTGAAAAATGGACTTTTCCCCATCAGCAAAAAACATATGGAGTAAAAGCACTGAGTGCTTGAGGTATTTTTTTCCTCTTTTACAGTGAGGAGAAACACTGCCATAAATTCTTAAGAATTAAAGTGCTAAGGGAAGAAGAGTCAGATACCTGGTTCTCTCTGCTAGAAGACTTTTGACACAATCACTCAAACAGAATAATACACTGCCATCATAACAGTCAAACCATGCTCAACAAACGTAAACTTAAAAAAAAAAAAGCTGGCAGAATATGGTCCCAGTTTTCAATCACCAAAAAAAATTTCTAACTGACGCAAACACTAAAGTTTGTGTCCATAAGAGGATTTTTTTGTGTAATAACAATATAATCCAAATATTATAAGATATCAGCAACTTCAAATAATTTCCTAGGAAAAAAAAAAAAATCACCTTACAGTTCTGCATAACGGTACTGTCTTCTAGTAATTGAAATGAAAATCAGATGAGAAACTATTATAGTCAGCAATTTTAAAAGCTCTGATTAGCAGCATTAATAAAGCATGACAAAGTAAATTTCACCCATTTGAGGCTGTTATTCTGCAGCATTCCTTCTCCTAAAATCAGGACAAAAGAAACAAGCTGTCCCATACCAGAACACTGTAGAGAAACCTCTAACAGAGCTAACAGCTAAAATGCTTCTGCTGAGTAAGTAGAAAGCTAAATTTTATTTTCACATCAAGCACTAGCTGTATTATAATATTTTAGGGGTAAAGTGATATTTAATTTCAAGACAGACAGGGCCAAAACACTCAGCATTTGGTATTTCCACGTTTCTCCAGACAGGCCCAAACTTGTGTCTTCCGTGTCCTCCCATCTACTTCAGCTTTCTTTCCTCCTTGTCATGCGGTACTGCTCAGCAGTAGGAAGGAATAACTATGTTTGGAACTGTGAATTTCAAAGCTAGCTAAAATATTCCTTTTAGAAAAGAAGCAATGGTGTTCAGTACCATTCAGGATGACATTTCAAAGGCAAGTAGCCTGGTTTACTAGCACATCAGATGAGACCAATAGAAGTAAAAGCTGTTTTCTTTCAAGGACTGTGAGGAAATCTCATGCAACCCTAATTCTGCCAGGCTCACATTTCTAAGTTGTAGCATAACCAACTGAATTTTTCTGAGACAATCTGCACAAGGATAGTGTTGCAACCCCTATTTTAGAAGCTTTGGTTTTACACCACTCGCTAATAATTGCTTTATCCAAAATAAGAGTCTAAGAATCATTCCTGACTTTGTGCTTGCCCAACTTTTGGCGACTAGCAAATGACTAGGAGAGCAAGAAGCCTTCATTCTTGCTTCTCACTTGCAGCTGGAATGCTTCACCCAGTCCTGACAAAAAAAACATAGCATGCTAAGGATAGCAAGTAGTTTGATAAATATTGTCCAGAAAAGATAATAAGCACCAACTAAAAAATTAGAGCACACCGAGGAACTGTGAGAAAAACGTAAAGTAAAAGCAGTTATGAGCTCTAACTTCAAACCCCTCTCCCCTCTGCAGGGATTTTCTTTCCTAGCAGGGCGTTAAGACCAAAGGTGGAAGAACAGGAGTGACAGCAGGAAGAACAGACTGGTAATAAAGGTGACCTTCCGAGAAAAATAAACAGCCCCAACGGATGAAACACGAAGTGACCCAGCTCGCTAAGTCTAAGTACTGATGTATTAAATAGAAATCAAGACAACCTGAACTTTGCAGTTAACAACATTCATTGAAGAATATTGTCTTCATCCTAAAGTTTTAATTTCTCAAGCTTTCTGCTTGGTTGAGCTTTAAGGAAAGAATGAAATCCTATTACCGACCCACTGCTGCCATATATTTGAATTAAAGCTGAAAAACAATCCTAAATACATACAAATTTACAACTCATGTCCTAAGTTTACCTGGGTGTTTTTAAAGAGGACATGTATGGCAAGCAGTAGTGAGCAACACTTTTAGAGAGCAGGTGGAAATAGTTTCCTCCCCTGGTAGTAAAGACCTCAACCGTAAAATAGAAAATGGAAAAATTTTTTACAGGAGTATTCTGTACTGCAGATTAAAAACTACCCCATGCTATAAAAACATAACTCAGATTTTCAAATCATTCTGATACAATTAGAGCAGCCTCAAAAGTGAGAGGATCTGTAGCAAGAACTAAATGTGAGGAGAAGCTGGAGAATTATTTTCAAATGCAGCTAACGTAATACAGTGATAGTGGAGAAAGTCTATTGGCAAACACACACCCAAGAAAAAAAAATTGTTATTCTATTATTTAAGTTGTCATGGCTCTTTTTCAGGTTTCTGTTCCATCCAATTATTTTTTCAGAAATCTGCAATGCATACATGTGTGTGATCAAAAGAAATTCAGAAACTAACATCTGAGACGGTACAGAAAGCAACTATAATCCATTACCAAGGCAGCACAAACACATAGAACTATAGTTTCACCCTGAAGTATAAAAACAGAACAAAAATAGCCACTAGGCAAAGTATCCAATTTACACATGTCAAGCTGGTGAGCTTGAATCTCTTAATGCCCACAGTCTTAAAATAAGCTCCTCCACTTTCCATGCCATGGCTACAGTCATCCTGGTAGTTCCTGGCAGTGTTCTTATGGTGACCAGGACCACAAACTTCCAGATGGTTTTACTAAGGACCCTTTCCACAACCTCCAAGTAGGAGAAAAAAAATGGTATTTTAAAGCATTATGCTATAAATACAGGTTTATTCTTATAGAAGGCATAGGGCTACGTGGCCACTCTATGTATAAGCCCCACATGTCCCAACACCTGTCACAAAAAGTAAGCCTCATCACTAGTATTTCTATTTCTTGCATTTAAAGCAAGTATAAAAACCTTCATCCTATTGAAAAGGTGCTTTCATTGCACATTCTCACCTTTTAATTCTCCCATGATGCTCAGATGGGGCTACACAGAGCAGCTCCACACTGGCTCTCCAAGCTGTCCTTTACATTCTGCCACTAGTTAATAAACAAAGCAGATATTCACCTTCCTTAGGCTGCAGACTTCAAACAGTATCCCCAGTGACAATTAAGGAGCTTCAATTATACACAACAAAATGGAGTAGCTTATTATTTTAGACCTTAAGCAGATTCAAAACTAATTAGAGGCTTCCACGCAGGAGCTCTTCTTTCTGGTCACCCTCTCCGAGTAGCGGGCAGTTTTATGCCAGTTGTAGCCATAACACTGTGAATTCTGAATGTGAATGACACTAATACAGAGTTTTAGCCTACTGTCCATGCCAATCCAACGAGGAGCTGTTTCCCTTCGTCCTCTAATTAACTAGGAAACAAGCTGCTACATCCAAAGCACAAAATGACAGAACGATTTTCCTCCAAGGAAGGATCAGATAACATTCTACTCTGCTTCCTTCATTACCTGCTTACAGAGAATAGTCCTGCTGGGAAGGGGTGCTCATGGGTGAGAGGTTGGACATGACCCAGTAATGTGTGCTTGCAGCCCAGAAAGCCAATCGTGTTCTGGGCTGTATCCAAAGCAGCATGGGCAGCAGGGCAAGGGAGGGCATTCTGCACCTCCACTACACTCTGGTGAGATCCCACCTGGAGTGCTGCATCCAGCTCTGGGTGGACCTGCTGAAACAGATCCAGAGGAAAATCTAAAATATTCTGAGGGCTGGAGCACCTCTCCTATGAGGAAAGGCTGATAGAGTTGGAGCTGTTCAGCCTGGAGAAACAAAGGCTCCCAGGGGACCTTAATAGCAGCCTTGCAGATCCTGAAGGGGGCTACATGAAACATGGAGAGGGACTTTTTGCAAGGGCATGTAAGGACAGGACAAGAATGGCGGCTCTAAACTGAAAGAGGGCATATTTAGATTAGCGAAAAAATTCTTCACTGTGAGGGTGGTGAAGCACTGGAACAGAAGTTGTGAATGCCCCATCCCTGGAAGTGCCCAAGGTCAGACTGAATGGGATTTTGTGCAATCTGATCTAGTGGACTGTGGTCTGCCCATGGCAGGGGGGTTGGAACTGGATGATCTTTGAGGCCCTTTCCAATTCAAACCATTCTCTAATTTCACAATTTCTATAACATTCTCTTCCTCCTCTCCTTAAGCTTTACTAAGTAAGCTTTTCATTCCTTTTATTGACATCCCATTTCAAAAGCAGCTGCTTCTTTCACATGCACATGTATCCATATAGACTTTAGTTGTCATCTTCCCCGCTCCCAGATACAGAGGATAAATTTTTTCTTCTCTCTCCCTCTAACCACAATGCATATAGACTTTTAGATTTCAGAGTCAGACACTATTCTAAATGTTGTTTATCAATACAAAACACTCAAAAGAATTCCTGCAGAAATTAGATTACCCTACAGGAAAAAGATTATGCATAGGAAAATACCACATTTTCATTGAGACATATCTGCAGATACATCTTAAATAGAGGATGAATAGAAAGATGTTTCAATTAAGTCTCAGTTCCTATAGCACAAGTATTCTCTAGATGGAAGTACTGAAAGTATTGCACTCGAGAACCCAAAGCACAGCCCCATTCAGGGGAAGTTTCCATTAGATGAAAGGCCATAAGGAATTAATGCAAGGGAAGATGAAGCTGAACACTTACAGCCTTATGAAAAGGAAGGACAATAAAAAACTACAAATAGATAAATCATACCAGCAATAAAGAATAAGAGAGGAACTTTCAAAGACATTTAGACAATAATAGCCACAGGAAAACCTGAAACCAAAAATGAGAAGTCACTTCTTTTTCTGCTTAAAAATATACCACATAAATGGGAAGTTATACAGAAGCTTTCCATTGTGAACTGTGGGAATTTCAATAATCAAAAGAGCTTAACTGCAATTGACTAATTATCCCCAGCAGCCCTAAAGGCTGCACTTAAGCACACAGAGAAGAGACTACAATACACATGTATACACAGAATGCAAGTTTTAGGCACAAGCTGCTACATATAGAGCGAAACCTTGTAGTTACCTTTGGTTCAGATTAACCCAGCAAGTGTTCATTTGGTCAGTGGTTTCCTTCACCTTCCTTGAGTCATCATCACGATACTCTCGAAGCAGTTTATTAGAAAGATCATTGAATGCTGCCACTGTGATGTCACCTCTATGCAAATCCTGTACCAACAGCTAAAATACAATGCCAAATGGGACAGATTAAAATGACACTATTTCTCTTATTATGCATTTTATCATATATTAAAAATACCTCATTTTTTCTTCTTTTCTAAAAAGCAAAATGTGCACGTTTTTCATCTAGGAGTAAAACCGTAATGAGAAAATCTACAGATATGAAATGTCTTGATAATGAATAATCAAAACATAAATAGGTGAGAAAAAGCTGTACTTGCCAGAACTGCCAAAGATTAGAGAAATCCTCTTTTATAGTTTACTGGCAACAGGAATAAAAATACTTTTGTATTTTGAGTAGCATGAATAAGTTTGAGTTATTATAATAGCAATATAAGCAGCATCTAAAAGCAGCATAAATGAAATGTGCGCTATGAGAATTTGATTTCATTCTTTAGTGTTTTTGGTTTTGGTTTTTTGCTTGTTTAAAATTAAGGAAACGCATTAGAAAGCTTTCTTTATTGTGGTAAGATATTTACAACACACCTTGACTTTAGAGAATCTAAACTCAAGAGTATTTCTAAATGAAAAATAGTATTTTCATATATGTGTATATATATATATATTCAATTGCATATTATGGCCTCTAACTTTCTGTTTGGACATGGACCTGCTTTCACTTAAGAAAACAAAGTAGACCTCATAGCCCATTTTTATCTCCCTGCTTATGCAGGGATAGGCACTAGTCAGACAGTTGTGCAAAGCACACAACTTTACTATCTACTTAAACAGCTATGGATTGGTAGGCAACTCTCACCAATCATACTCCCTGCCTCTTTCATTACCCAGCTGCACCCCTATGTTGTCATTCATGAATATATATATGTGCATATATATATATATGTGCACATATTTTTTAAACTCTATTATATCCCTGTTCTAAATACCGCACTGGTGAGAGTCTCTCCTCACTGCTTTGTGTCTTAAGTTCTCATACTGTGCCACCTACAGCCCACCCTTTTTCTGACAGCCACCAGGACAAAGGACACTAGACTCAGAGTTATCACAGCATGCTTGATATGATATAAAAAGCATCAAAGATTGCATGAAATAAAAAAATTTTAAAAAGCATTGGATATACCTGACACCCACCAGAAGTGAAATTCAGGACAATTTTAAATACCTTAGTCCATTCCTTGACTTACTAAGCTGTTAAATATTTCTATGAAGTCAATTCTGTAGCAGTACCATCAAGTTTTAATTGGTCTGGGGTTCAGGTTTTTGCATAATATAAGTTCTTTGATACTAAATTGTACTAATTTCAGCTAAGCTTTCAAAGGCACACACGCCACCTGTTTGCCTCCCAAAATGGGATTCTTGGAAAGTTTGATATATTGAAAAGCATAGACAATTAAGAAAATAACATTGCCAAAAAGAGACAGAAAATAGTGCAACAACTAAATTGCACATTCACTCATCAAATTGAATCCAGTAGCATTACACAGACTCAGGAATCTGGTCTGGAAAAAAATTAAGCATAAGTGGTCTCACTTTGCTGTCTGCAATCTGTTTGGCAAGCATCTCTTTTGGGGCCTGCAGGAGCACTCGCAGCCGGATCTCGCACTGCTCCATGAGGTGCTCCATCTCCCGCCTCTGCTCGTGCCACTGCAGGCTGTCTGCCAGCATGTGCTTCAGCTGCTGCTGCCGCACCTCCACGCTGTGCTGGGTGTTGTCCCACTGGTTCTTCAGCTGCTCCACTGTGGAGGACAACACACAGTGAGGCAAGTGAAAAAGTAGCCATAAATACCTCCTAATTTTCAGGGCAAAATATAACATATTCTCAAATAAAATAGTCTCAATATTCAGTATTTTAGTTCCCCGACTAGTTGACATATTCACAGAAGCAAATGATATAATCAGGTGTTTGGCTTCCTCTTGTTTAAGCAGGACAGCATACAGGTAACAACTATTATTTCTGGTATATTTCAAAGTAATTATTTACTTTTAAAGTACACAGGTATGTCAGCAGTAGGGCTCCAAGGAGCAAAATTTTAGGGTGATTTTCGGGTGATAGGACCAGCAAGTCATCTCTGTACATCTGTAACTTAAACTGGTACAAATAAATAAATACTGTTTCGACAGTTTGTACAAAGCAAACTGAGCATTCCTGACCACTGTCTCATAGCACCTGTACTACAATTTTGGCCAATGTAGAAACATTCTACAAGGTAATAACAAACTACTTTGGCAATTTAATTTCACCACAGGTTTCTACAGAATTTAGTAGATTACACAGCAGAAGAGAGACATTATTGGTTACACCCGACTTCCTTCAAGTGGAAGGAATTCCATTCCTCTCTCAATAAATACTTTCATTAGATGACAGATAAACACACTTAACCTTTAATAAACAAGGAGTGAAAAACACAACATAAGAGCCTAGAACAAAAATAGTGCATCACAAAAAGCAGTGAATCTGTCTCTGGAGAGAAATTCATGGCATCATACATTTTCCGGGATACTCACAAGACCATTAAAGCAAGTGCATTACTTGAAAGTCTACAGAGGTGGAAACAGCTTTCTCTACTACCTGTCGTGACAATTACAGGGGAAAAAATTATATCACTAAAGAATGTGATAAAAAAGAATGTTGTAAAAAAGTGAATGGGAAAAAGCAAAACCAAAAAAGACTAAGCTGGATTTCTTAACCATCTCACTACTCTGATCAGAATGAGGTACACAGTATGTAAGACATCCCAATGTATTTATTTTAACAGTAAGTATGCAATTTTATTAAAAAATTAATACATTTGATGCTCAAGTCACTTCAATTTTCCATTAAGCCAAATGCCAAAGTTTGCACTTAAATTGAAACCATTTAAGTGGCTTACATTTTTTTAATCTTTTGCAATTATACAAAGCCGTTGTGCTTCATCTGCTTGAGAAAATCTTTTAACTTTAATACATTCAATAATATTCTGTTTAGTTCCACAAAGCTCTCAAAGACTGTGGCAGCAAAGCCCACCTGTCAGAGTAAATATCACTCCACGATACTGGTGGACAAACCTAATAATTTGTGCAATATAGATTGATCCATTTCAATGCACAGGCAGCTTGTGGATTAATTTTCAAGCACAGATATTTAACGCTTACAAAGTAGTACTGCTATGATAGCACAAACATTATTTATTTACTTTTTCTTATTAATGGACAGATTAGCCTTACTCTCTATACTGCTGACATATTTACCCTTTTTTCTACCTCCAGCAAAACAGGACAGAAAAATAGTGACATTCCTGGTAGCCTCAGGACTCAGTGGGTTCAAGAGGTAAGTTCCTAGAAAAAGCTGCCATGGGCACCAGTCTGATATCACAGGCAGAAGAACTAGAAAGAATTCCTGATGAGACTGTTTTTTTCATTCCATGTGTCCATAAAGCAATTGGGAGGGAAGTTCCAGAGAAGGAAGTTTTTCTGTTTCTCCACTCCTATCAATTTGCGTAAGTATGTTTGATCTGATGACACACAGCAGACTCCCACCAGAAGGTTGTAGGACATTGGTACATTCTGATATATACTCAGTGTCTATACATACTCAGTGTTTAAACAACGAGGCACATAAGCAGCCCAGAGCTTCACTTTTCTTCAAAGAGCAAACCTTTCTTAACAAATGTCAGTGGTAACAAAACCTTCAATTTTCATGTTTCATGACAGGCAGAAAATCTTCACGCACATATGAAGTATCTACTGGAAGCTTAATCCATGGCACCACATACAACTTCTCTTTTCCCACTCTGGATGTGCACGACTATAGGGGAACTCAAACATCCAACACAGTTCTTTACTTCTTGTTCAGCTTTTCTGAAGAATCCAGAACTTTTTGTGACTGACCCCATGTCGACTGACTCCCATGAACTACATGGTTATTATCCTGCCCCTACCACTCCATAGTCTGTGAACCTCAGACAGCAGATGCCATCTCATCAGACCCCCAGAAAAAACATCCATCTGTGGGCTTCCTATCTGACCACATCATCTCCATCAATTCTTATGGACACCAAAGAAATTAACAAAGAGAGAGTAAAGGAAAACTACATTACAGAGGAAAACATAAAAAAACGTATCTTTCCATTTTTACTTCTAAATTCCCTGCTGCATGAATTTTCTAATCTTAGCAACAAGCAAAGCTTAAGACTTCAAAAAACAGACTGCCCATTAGTTTCAAATTGTGACAATTGTACATTTCTAAGGTACCAGTAAAATAAATTTTCAAAGGGAATGGAGACCTTTAAATTGGAAATTATATTTTCAAGTACACATCAGTTAATTAAAATCTCTAATCTCAGTCAACAATTTTCAAAGTACACACACAAAGTCATTGTCCTAAAGTCAATACATTTATGTTTTTAACTGTAGAGTGACTCAGAGTTCAACAAAAAAAGAAACATAATTAGCTCATTTTCTCAATAAATAAAATCCTCATTCCTCTGTCTGTGGAACAACTCAAATTTTTCACAAAATGTTTCAAAATTCCAGCAAAACTATTGACCTTCATACTTGAAAAAACGGCCAGTCAAAAAAAACCAGGCAATTCTTGTTCCAGGGATTTTCATTAGACTGTTTAAGTGACAGCCACTTAATTGCCAAGTTTTCTTTTTAATGGAAGGCAACTTCAGCTATGCTCAATCAAGAATTTTAGAAAAAGATATGAAGATTTTTTACTGTCATAAAAACAATGTATTTGCAAACACAGGATGGATAAACTTACTTTTTTCTGTGATCTCTGTCCTAATGTCTGAACTTGAAGTTTTATTTTTCAAATTCTGAGCCAATGTGAAAACAGAATCAAGCTGAGGGTGCCGATGGTCCATATCTGCATTGGTTATCTGTTTTTAAGTCCAAAAAGTAGAAAATAGTTACATTTATCTGCATTATTTACATAAAAAAAATACACGTCTCCACAACTATACAGCTGGTCCCATCATTACTGTAACACTTGAATTGTCACAGCATGATAGCACTGCTTTAAAAAGCTAAAATATTGTAAATTGCAGTAACTGAAAATCCAGAGGTGAAGGTTTACCTATACAAACCACATAGTTACCACAGTTGTTGCACAATGTTTTCCAATATCTATTTTTCATAGACTTATATAAAAATAAGTTTCCATAACTTATTTTTCTCCTAATCAAGCTGGCATAATTTATATATATCAGAAGCAGCAGTGGGTGCAGGGGGAAAGTGAAGAACAACAACTGGAAGGAACAATCAGACTATATAATGTTGCTCTATAAACCATTGCTCTCTACATGTACCAGAAGCCCATATTTCAAGTATTATCCAGTTAAAAGAAAGTGTTTCCAAAGCTACTTCACATTATTCTTCCAAATTCCAGACTATGTGAGATACTCACAGAAACAGTTTAGCACTTGTTTAGCCGACAGCTTTTACTCTACACTTAGTTAATTGATATTAAGTCAAATAAAATGAACCTTAACAGCCGCATCCATCTAATACTGCCCTTAGTCATGGTTCAACATAGCATGAGTTATCAACAGAAATAAACATTTACATCATAAGCATTTATGTTACAACTTTTAATCCTCTTAGCATGTCTCTGGAAATCAGTTTAGTGTAACTACAGCAAACAAGACTCATTAGAAACCAGTAAAGAGTAAATCAAAGTTCACCCACTAAGCAAACATGAAGCTGCTCTAAAGTCTTCTGTTTAAGTTAACTATTAAAAACCCTAAAAGCTGTTAGGAGGTATTCTCCAATTTCTTTGTTTTAAACAAAAAAAATATAACAGTGCTTAGCTCACATAGGGACACAAGAAAAAAAAGAAAATGGCTCTGAAGGAGAAAGGAGTGTAATAAGAGCATTTAAAGAGTAACTTTCATGTCATGCATTTAGTTGCAGTCAGGGTTTTTTCCCCCTTAAGCATGCTATTGCTTTTAATTTCTTTAGTGAATGTAAGAACTATTAAAATGTGAGACAATTTTCTACTAGCCTTCACAAAAACACATACTTTCATTCGTGCAATAGTCCGATTGATCTCTTCAGTATTTCCCACAGTGACTATGTTTGACTTGAGCATCTGGTCAATCAATACCAACCAGTCAGCCAGCTCAGTTCTAGTTTTGTCCAGATCAGCAGGTGCAGAAAGTTCCAAAGCCTGCTGAGTCTGAACAGGAATTTCCAATGAAGAAGATGCTAGCACCACCTTTTGGATATCTGAAACAGAGTGTGGGGGTTCTGTTAAAGAAGTAGTCATGGCCACATGAGCAGTTCTCAGAATTACAGGGGGCTTTTTGTAATTCCTATAAATACGCAACAGCATCTACAGAGAAAGTACAGCAAAAATTGTATTTTAACAACGAGAAGCTAAGTAATGAGACTTATGCACCTTTAGGGCAACTATTTTTTTACTGCATGTCAAAAATATTCACCCAAATGATTCAGCCTAAATTCAAAATAAACAAGATGAAAACTTGCAAAGACAAAATTACATTAAACCTAATGGAATGAAGCTAAATACTCATTGACACTTATCAAGCATAAAATCCAATATTTTTGTTTAAGATAAAAATCTAAAACTGTCTTCCTCAGTTTTTTACTATGTAGCAAAAAGGTCTTCACTCTTGGCTCAGAATTCACTTAAGCACAAGTGAAGCTTCTGGAACAGATGCTTCATGGACTTGGCATTACACAACTGTCTGAGGAAGGGACGGAGACCCACTAGTTCAGTCACATCTTTCTCTCTTTTTAACCTGACACAACAAAGTAGTGAGAAATGAGCTGAATGAATAGTAAGATTCACTCCAGAAGTTGTGTTCTTGTTCCAAGAAACACTAAGCTACATCAAGCTGGAGCATGAATATTTCACACTTCCCTCAAACAACAAAACACAGGAGTTTTGTTTAACAAACACAAGGTGTGAAAGGAGAACAAGTTGAATTCAAGGTTTTAAAAGGATTAAACAGAAGTTGGTTTGCCTCAAATTTGTTTACTGGTGCTGAAATTAAAAAAAAAAAAAATTAGAGTTCATTCACTGGGGCCTGAGTTGCAATTTTTTTCAGGCAAGGGCTGCCTTCTTTACCTAAATTTCCAAAAGGGAGACCTGAGCATTTTTTTTACAATTTGTACTGTAAATTGTGAATTGCCTCCAACAACTTAAAAATATGACCAGTGTCAGTGTCTGATACAAGAACGCATATTTAGACAGCTTTTCCTAAGAGATTCAGGAAGGTAAGTATCTAGCAGATAAGGCAGACCTGTCCCCCTAACCAAGCCAAAAGAAGCAGAATGGGCTTTTTTTATAAGACTGCACAAAATCCACATGCAAGAGATACTTTACAAATAATTGGTGGTATGGAAAGCTTCTAGTGGATTTTATTTAGTCAAAGTCATGACCACAAATCCACAGAAAACAGGCTGTCACAAACACAGCTATTTTAGTTTTTATTCTGTACCTAGTCCTGATGAGGAGATCTAAGCTTTATAAAAATTTATCCATTTCAAAACTCTTACAGGAACTCCAAAAGACTCCCCCAGTCCTGAACAGTAGAGTGACTTCTTCCCTACCCAAATATTCCCTTTCTCCCATAGTAATGAGAAGGCAGCCTCAAGTTCAGCACGACACTTCAGCATTTCTTATTTGTGTAAGTTCATAGTTTTTTTCCTTTTTAAATTACTTTTGACTGCTCACAGGATTACACTCAAGACAATTAAGCAGAACAGAAGGATCAATCACTCACCAGGAGGCTTTGTCTTTGTAACAAAACAGGACTGCCCAACAAATGCCTCCAATTCTCTCACTTTGTCAGGCACCTCTCTGAACACCTAAAGCCCAGCAGAGAGAAATAAAACAGTAAAACAACCTATATTAATTGCAGAAAACTAATCTCTTACTGGAAGACAAAATATTCTACACATGCCTCAGATATATTTAAATTATTTTTGGAAGGTATCCTTTAAAAAACAATAAAAATTCCAAGAGGTGCTTAAGTGTTTTTTCAATACATTGCAGTGTCACATCTAAATATTGAAAATAAATAAATTGTTTTAGACAGGCCATTTACATGGTTTTTACTGTCTAAGCACCAAAACCATAACTCATTATTTAAATATGCATTGAAGAAAAGATGATGCAAAGCATGATTTGCTATCGGTCACGTGAAATTAGAGAAATAGGGAATTGAAAAGAAAAAGTGTTACAACTCCACTGTAGTGAAAAAATATGTACCTATATGCTTTTTAAGAGTTTTTAAAAGCCAGTGATGAATATGTAGTGTT
Source organism: Taeniopygia guttata (assembly GCF_048771995.1). NCBI lineage: Eukaryota > Metazoa > Chordata > Aves > Passeriformes > Estrildidae > Taeniopygia > Taeniopygia guttata. The sequence goes on along the minus strand of NC_133027.1, from coordinate 66,083,258 downwards.
CAAGACAGTGGAGGAATTCCTATTTTCATGGCTGAGTTGGTAAAAACACATCTTTTTATTTCCCCAAACTATCCAATAAAGTCTTTTTCTCAATAAAGTCTTACCTCTGTCATCCATAAAATAATCTAAAATAATTTAATTTTTTCATTTGGATCTCCAGGCTTTGCTTGAAAAAAAACCTTGCTTTACTCCAACCAGCCTTCCCATTGAGACTGAACACAGGAGTTTCTAATTTATTATAATTTTTAAGAAGAATCCCAGAAACACTTAGTAAGATTTTCTAATCTCTACCAAAGCTTCATTTATTTTCCTCTACAAGAATTCAACAGCTAAGATTTATTCTAACTCTCAATTTCAAGTTAATACTTTCCAAAAAAAGCCAATACAAACAAACAAACAGAAAAACCACAAAAGAAAACAAACCCCCAAAAAACCAAATATAACCAAATTAACTCAATCTGAGGGAAAAATGTCCATCAGTATTTTTATGTGTAACTGGTTTGGGGTATGCTTTCTTATCATGCCTGTATGGTTTCTTGATCATTTTATGTACATGCCACATGTCACAGATACATGAAAAGGAAAACAACCATTCCAAGTATATCACTCTATTTTCAACATCAGGTACTCAATGCTAAAGAAATGCACACCTTATTCCATCTCACATTGAGGGACTGCAGGCAATCAGAAAGTCTATTTTTTTCCTGAAGATCAATATTTTTATCCAACAGTACTTCAGATTCAGTTCTGTTCAGCCATTCCAGTTTGTCACCCAGAACTTCCATCTCCTCCCTTAAGACCTAAAATGGACAGAAGAGTTTTAGGCTAGAATAAAATGCATACATGCTTAATTAAAGAAGGAGAAAAGCTGTCTTTTAATTCCAATATCAGCCATTTCCCTGAACATACACAGAGAAGTTTCTATTTTGATTTCAGTGCTTGATCTAGAAATTATTGAAACATTTATTACCTTTCACTTCCAGCATTTATATTAAGGTAGATGACAAGAAAAATTACACTTTGATGACAAGCAGGAAATATTCAACTGACATAAGTGAATTTATTTAGGTAACCACAACTGCAACAATTTTACATCATTTATAAACACTTATTCAAGACTTTCATCTTAGATTTGGTCTAAAAGAGGTTGGTTGGGGTTTTGTTGAGGTTTTTTGTTGCCTTTTTTAAAAATGATTTTTAAGAAACGAGCAAGCAGGTCAGTTGGACTGACTACTCCTCTTGTTCTTTTAGGATTTCAGAAACATTTTCTTTTACACATTCTATAAACCAAAGATGTTTTGTTGTCAAAGCCAGACACAAACCAGGAAAAATACATACATATGCACACAACTTACTTAAAATGGCCAAAACCCTTACAGTTTAAAAAACAGGTAAGATAAAATCTTACACACCTAAGAGATTATTACTACTGCCCAGTAAATGGGACAATGTGTTACCATTTAAGGTTATCAGCTTTTTTCTATAGGTTTTAGGAAATATAAAGTTGACAAATACACATCAACTCCAGTGAAATCCTACTTACTAAATTTTATCATCAGTATGTCTATTTCTCATTGTGTCATACACAGACACCATCTTCTGGCTACATACCAGTTACCAACTAAACCCAACTTCATTTCAAGCTGCATCTTGCCTGTGTAAGTAATCTCACAAAATTGTCTCACAAAACCATAATATTTCTTCGGCTATTCACAGCGTGAAAATTCCCCTCTTCAAAAGCCACATCCTGATGCTTTACACAAGACATAAAGATATATACATATTTACACACTAATCAGTCTTGCCTGTAATTCTTGCAAGTTTTCCTCATGGTTGAATGTAAATCTTGTGTCCAGAGCATTTTCTACATTTTCCAACCAACAGCGCAGCTCATCAAGCTTCTTTCTGTACTCTATCAGCTGCTGGTTCTCTCCTTTTAGCCTTAAAAAGTGAAACAAGAAGTCCAGCACATCAGTCCTAAATTACTTCTGATGCCACGGTCAACATTTTTTCAGTGCTTGGAGAATTTTAAAGGATTCATTTTATCATCAAAAGATTCTGCTGTCACCATTAAAATGCAAGATATTTACAAATAAATACTACTGTCTTAAAAACCAGACAAATTTTAGTTCCAAAGCCATAAAATAGACTTTTAAAAGACTGCAGAAAACATTAAATGTAAGTGATAGTAATGACAACACCTTCAGGCCTAATCATTGTAAGGTCACTGAATTTTTCCTCTGGAGGTTTTAGGGACATATATAATACTTCCACTGAATCACATTAAAACTTAATGAAATTCCTCAAATAATTAAGCAAGATCATATTTTATTCCTAAATGTATCAGGAAATGTAAAAAACTCATCAGCAAAGACTTACTAAGCAGTCAGTTGTAGGTGGATTTATGAGAAATTTGTTCAAGAAGACAGTTCAAAACAGAGCTCTAAACATTAGGAAAATTCAGATTAATGACAGCATGCAATAGAATGCACACTCTCTCCCACAGTCTATTCAATGAAATTCTCTTTATTATATCTGGACAGACATCCAAATTTTTGATTAACTTATTACCTCTGTTGTCTATCCATGACCTCTGTTGTGATTGCTTTCCAGCGTCTATTCAATCCTGCCAGCTTCTCCTGTAGGAAGCTCCCATCTGTAGCAGACAGTTTCTGGATGATTCCTTCCCCAGTTCTGTTCAATGCTGAGATACTGGTCTGGTGGCTGCTGACTCCCTCTTCAAGTTCCTGTTAGAATCATAAAAGCCACACAGAATTTTATTACTGACCTGAAGTGACTTTGATCTGGCTCATGATATGCAGGATGAATCCTGGGTGCATATTATTTTACTGAAAAAGGCACTTAAAAACATATTACTTAGAAATGGATGCTGTTGACAAAGTTATTAATGTTCTTTTATTGAATCTAATTCAATTTTCTAGGTGTCATAAGAAGATAGTGACACAGAACAGGCTATGAATATTACAAGAATCACAAAAATTCATTTAAGCCACCAGTTCTAAAATCAACACTCATCTCTGATTCCTTTTCTCTAAATGTACAGCACTTCCTAGTGATTCTAACAGATGGTCTGACTTTTAACCAGGTCGTTTCATAATCTATACCCCAAATATTTCTTTACCTTCAGAGTATTTTAGCTAGGATAATTATGGCAGTGCTGCCATGGTCCCAGACACCACAGAAAATCCACAAAGCTAAAGAAAGATGTCAGAATTAAATCTTCAAACACCCCTAATGACTGCAGAAATCTTACACTGTGAGCAAAAATTCCTTTATAACTTGTTTAGGAATAAGGTGACTCAAGAAAGAGAAATGAAATGCCTAGAAGAAAACTTCAAGCAGCAACAAGGATAAAACAGAAGCTGTGTCTTAGACAGAACTTACTTTTCTTTCACAACACACATCTGACACTTGGATGCCTAATATTCTCAAAAGAAAAAGAAAACCTGATCCTTAAAGTTATGCTTTCTTCTCCTTATTTAAAAGGAAGTAAAATTCAAAAATATCAGGGAACTAAATTCCAGAACCAAAATCTGAAAAAATCACATGTAAGACCCCTGTAATTATAATCTTCTATTTTTCTAGATTGTTTATACAAGGCAGTATCTCCAAAAGACATTTGTTTAAACAAATAATTTGCTAAGTTATAAATGGCCTTTATTGTGGTCCATTTTTTTAAATTATGAGTGAAAGGTAAGTGAAATAATACACTGGATTTTTTATCTAATTAACATGTTTTTGAAGCTGTAACAAAACTTATAAACTGAAAAATTATGCCAACATTTGAATTATCAAATTATTTTAAACCAATCAGTTTGATCAAGAAATTACTAAGAGTGATCAAATAACCCCATTTAGCAGGAGTTGAGCTCTTCCCCAAGAATAAATTTTAAACTGCAGCCAAAATAGAAATGTTAATAGTTACTGCTTTTTGAAGTGTAATTGCACAGCCTGTCTGCAAATCCATATGTCTATCTATAAAACTACAATTTTAGACAAAAATCTAGGCTGTTTCCAGCTTGCTCATTTTCTGCCCAATCCCACGTACCTGCTGGTGCAGCCCAGCTGCCTGCAGCTCCAGGCTGCCATCCGGCCCCCGCGCATCGGCCAGCAACTCTTCAGCCTCTGCTATCCAGTGGGAGAGATCATTGAGATCACAGTGGAACTGCCTCCACGCCTCAATCGCTCTATCAAAGCAACTGTGGGAAAACAAAGGATTGAAAAATTATCCAACATTTCAGTTAGAACACTAGGAATCCCACTCCAGCAAATAGAAATTTGCCTTACAGGACAGAAAGACTAACACACGGCCTGGTTAACCAAGTCCTAGCACTGAAGGCTTCCTGGCACAGTAGCAGCTGGTGAAAGCCAACAGCACAGACTGTCATTAACTTCCAGCTGAAGGAAGAAAGGGCAGTCTTCAGCAAACTTGTTCTATCACTTAAAAAATAAAGATTGATTAGCTACATCAAACTGGTCTGCAGAACCCCCTCCTCCTTTATCGTGAAACAATCAGCTATCAGACAGTGTGATATATGAAATATGATTAATTGATCTGATTTTTTTTCCTCTTTCATAAGGAGAAAATGGGGTGCTGGTGCCCAGAATTTATTAAGTGAAGGTGATTTTGATTATATGGATTATATATTTGATTATATAGTATTACCAGTGGCCACACATAAGTAGGTCTTAGAGAATTTAATCACACAATAATTTACTAAATACTTCATTGTCATCATCTTTGCAGCCTCAAATTAATATGTTGCTTAATTTGAAGGGAACATGTTCTTGCATGGAACAGACAGAATAACCACAGTCAGAAACTTGTTTCTTGATAAAATGAGAGTTCTCTTATGTTAACAAGCTAACAAAGTGAGAACATGAGAAAAACATGCCAGAAAGGAATGGAGTGGCTTGTTTTGTATTTGTTCAATATTAACTATTCCAAACTAATAAAAACGTCATCTTTAAAGACCTAAGAGGCTAAGACTACTGTTAATCAGAGGACCCTCTATTCTGACTGAGTAACTATGTCATTTGCAGCCCATTATTGCAAATAATTGCAACAATAAAGACCCCAGGGTTATTGCACATTTATTGATAGAATCTGAAATTAGCAGCATAACAAAGATATCTAAAACTGAACTTTAAAGAGCTACCGTTTCAACTATTTTTTCACTAAAATCAACAATCTTATAGTTCTTAGTGATATTAATTTCATCAAAATTAAATCTCATTTTACAAAAGATCCATATTTCTTGATATAAACAGGGCTTATTTGTTGTTGTTATTATTAGCCAATTAACAAGTCTTAAAAGAAGTATTAAAAATTTAAAACTTAAGTCTTAAAAATCTCCACTTTAATTTTTCTAACCTAATCTCCTAGTTCTACCATTTCAGTTTCAACATATAGACCAACCTATACACTGACCCCAAATCTCAGTGTCCCTTTATTTCTCATATATGTTTCAGTCTAAGCATATTGTCTCATGACAGTAACTCATTCCACATTTAATAAGATACATTATAAGCACTTAAAGCAGATTAAAAGAAGGTTTTATAGGCTTCCTAAAAATTACAGGTTTTGAGGGAGTTTTGGCCACATGACTTTTTCAGAATACAAACTTTTAAACCTTCAGAGAACACTGAGATACAAAGTTTTAACTTGTGCCATTTCTGTTGTGATACTGCAGGTCTATCAGTATTTTGAGCAATGAGCAAAGTTTCACTACAGTTTTGAGTCAGATGCATGTGCTGCTGTTTCCCTACAGACTGCCTCATCTGAAAGCTAAAAGTACCAAATTCCTGTGACTGTTTCACCAAAACTTGGCTATCATTTGCCTCCTCTGCAGGAATCCACTGTTTCCAAGCCACATCTCATTCCCAAGCCATCAACATTTTTAGCACTGGGAGCAAAAGCCGCAGACCTGGCAAACCAGCACAGTTACAAACAATTCAAAGCATTAAGTCTATATATACATACAAAATACACACATTTTACTCTACACATGTTCAAATGCAAATGTAGTCAGCTGGATTTAGTTGACTACTTAGAAGCTTTGCTAAGTAAAGATTAATTAAACTTGTGCTTGGCTTCATCAACACATTTACCAAAGGTTTAACTACTTAGTTGGCATTCAATCACAAAACCTTTACTACTTCTGAAAACTAAATCAATCTTTTGCCGGAGGCTTCAGATGCTGCTTCTTCTAATTTTGTCAAAATTTCCACCCACTCCAGAAATAGAAAAAAGCCAAAGATGATTAAGGAGATAGTCATCCAGCTTATACTTAGTGCAACACTGGGAAAAGCAAGATTAAACTTGACTAAGAATTCTTCTTTGTAATAGAAAGGGTTTAAAAACACTAATGCCATTTTAATATTGCAATTAATAATGTCTTCAGTTATCAAAGAGCATGCTTCTACTAAAATTGCAGCATTTTATATATTCAAGAAGCTACATATCATTTATCTAAATTAGCAGTCCAGTAGCACCTTTCTGTATAAAAATGAAGCCCATTGTTATTCTCATTAATATGGAGAGCTTTACAAACTTTATGAAGGTCAAGATTAATTTGTATCAGCAAAGTGACTGAAGAGGCAATCTGTTGCATTTTGCCACTTCTTCATAAATATTGAACTTACTCTTTGAACTTCACTTACCTTTTTCAATAAGACGACTAGGTTTCTGGTTAGCCCTGGCTAATTAATCAAAGCAAATCTGAGTAGTAAATTCGACTGTACTCAGAAAACTTTACCATTACTTAAAGCTTTTCAAGTAAGTTACAAGTGGAAAAAGAGGCATAACTAAAGCTTAGTGTATACAGTATATATGAGGACAATAAAATAGCTATAGGCATATAAATATGGACGGGCACCAGATTTGGGAGCAGTTGTCTCCAAATTCAGCAGGTGACCACGTGCACTCAAGCAAGAGCACAAAGTTCTACATAGCTGGCATCACTGTTTTCTAATTTAAGAACCCACAGTGAAACAACATTGCCTGCTGAGTTATTAGAAATCCTGATCCTTCACTCATCCAGGGGCCTAGAGCTTCTGGAAGTCTCTATTTAGATGATACCACTAACTGATTTTTATATCCCTACACATTTATCAGTGCTCTGAGAAAGAGTTGGAAACATCTCAAACACTCTTCCTCAAAACATCTCCTCAAAATACACTACCAAATGGTTTTGAAATCGGATTTCTGGTACTTCAAAGCAAGTAAACATGGTTAGGCATACCTTATGCTCTACAAAACTTCTGCATCATCCATTACCTTACATCATCATTAAAAAGGAAATACCATAAAACAAATGAACGACAGTATAAGCCTTTGCATTTCATTTTTAATTTCATAGAATAAATTTCAATTATTAAGGGTTTTCTTGCACAGCAGCAATCTCAGTATGCACTGCTGATTGCAGTGTAAGCACCTTCAGCTTAGTGGTAACTTTCTGAACATGTACTTGGACACTTTTACAAATTCCAAATTAAAATACTCCTCTAATACACTTTCCCAAGAATCACTAAGTGGTATTGAGTTGATTTTAGAGATTTAAAACTGATTCAGATAACGTAAAAAGTTTAATGTCTCTGGAGAGAAATTAAACTTTCTGCCCAAGTGAAATTGCACCTATTTGTGGCAGGAAAATTAGAAATGCCTATTTCTTAAGCATTTATTTTAATACTCTCTTGGTTTCCTAACAACAAAATTTTCTAATCAGGTCGTCTCTCACCTTCAAGTACTTACAACAAATATTATTGACAATTGTTATAGGTGCTGCATTTTAAAGACCCCCATTCTTTCGAACTGCATCCTTCCTTCAAAAAACAAAAACTCAGCCTTGAATTCTTCATTAAAAGATATCCTACTCAACATTATTCTTCCAGAACTTTGCTTTGTAATGCCTTTACAAAACCAAAATTTTATGTTCTTTAAACAAAACCTTCTATTTCATAAACTAGAAACAATGAGCTTCATAAAAGCAGCCAAACATCAATTTCCATGTTAAGAATTTCAACATTTAATAATTCTGGAAATTACTTTGTAATACCAACAAATAAAAGCTGATAACACCCAAACTCATCTTCATCATTAAAGTACATTTGAAAAACACTTATATAAACATGTACATAAAGTATTTACCACATGACCACAGAGACCAATCATGCTTGACTTACCACTTTCGATCATTGTACATTCTATTAATTCTGTCCCATTCTGCATTCAGCTGTGTTAGCGCATCTCCTATTTGTATTGCCTCAGGTCCAGATGCTTCCAATATAACATCAGGCTGCTTTTCATGTATTACTGCAATTTGATCCCCAAGTTTATCCAAAATATCTTTTATGTTCTGCAAGTACAGTAATGGCAGAAGCCATTAGTAAAGTGAACACTAGCAGGAAATAAAAGAAAAATATCAAAATTAAATATTTTCAAATTTCTTTTCCAAAAATTAGCATCTACAGTAAGACCATGACCACCAGTATCAGCAGCTTACAGTTTAAATCACTTTTAGCAACTGAACTGAACAGTTCATCTTACCCTTTAAACATGTATCCTTTTCAGGATTTATGAAAAGAATGTAATAATTCATATATATCTAATTTGTTCCTAAGGTAAAGGACACATCATACTTCTCAAAACAACAGAATCTTCACTATTAAACAAATATGCCCGTGTCACTATACATACTCTTTCCTCATGTACAAAATGGACCACAACATGCAACTTCATCATGCTTCATGTAAACTCCCACATGCAGAGAACTCCAAAAGCATAAGGCTGCATAAAGGCTTTAGATTTAAATGACAAAGTTAAAGTAATCAATTTCAAATACCACTGAACAATGATGTGAAAATTCCTTTAAACCAGATACTGTCGTAAGACTGCCTTGGTATTCGGAAGACAAACAGTCCATGCAGACAGTGGAATTTACTTATCTTTTTGAATTTAAAACAGTAATGCTTCTAAAAATTCTATGCTCTGCTATTTGCTTTTTCTGAAAACATCCTTAGACTATAGCAAAACTTCAAAATTAGATGAGACACCTGCACTAAAATTAAGTATTTTAAACCTGCATTAACATAACCACTCCTAACTGCACTCAAGGCACCACAGAAGCAGAGTAAGCAGGGATAAGAATTTCATCAACAAAACAAAGGCTGCCTCCTTTGCCAAAACCTGGCACCATTCCCATTTCTGCTTTTATAAAATATACAAAAAACCCAAAACATGAGAAATGGAAGCATGTACATAGCAGAAAGAAAAGCATATCAGAAAAATGGACTGGAATTCTGAAAAGCTTTTAAAGGACCTACATAACAGCTGCAGAAACAGCTAATCTAGCTCTCGGTGAGATGCAGAGCCCAACTACACCTCAGATATGACACATGGACCCCACTGTGATTCCCAATCCAGAGAGGTACATCTACACTGCACCATGCAATGTGTAATTCCCAGCTCCAATGGATGGTTTCTGAGGGAATCTGTTTCACACTCTTTTGTATGCTAAGAATTAACCAGGGCTCAGACTTCTCCATACTCAGCTCATATTTGACAGCAGGATTCAGTATTTTCAAGCATAATTTCTTCATCTCCTTTTGAAATAGGTGAGGTCCTCAACTATTTCCTCACTACTAATCACACAGGTAAATCCACTGGCTGACAATAGGAAGGGGAACTTAAAACTGAGAAAATATTGCTGTTTTGTTCATCAGAACAGGTACCATCATCTTGTGGCCTCACACACAGCTTCATAAAAAGTCAAGAATCACCCTTTATCCTGTTCCTATTTGAGCAATTGTTTTCACATGACCTAAGAACAGCAGCTGTATTAAGGCTATCAAGCAGGAATGTAAGGAGATTTGCTTTAGCATTTCTCTAAGTGTTATGTAGAGTATGATGAGAAAAATACAGGTGTCTACAACAAATTAAATCTTTCTCCCTCAACCTCCCACCCAGTTTTCATGCTGTTACATGTTGTATCCAGATTATGCATAGAAAAAAATTAGCCAAGAGAACTGTAATTTTTTAGTTTTCAGTGCATATTGATCCTGTATATACCAAGCAAAATCATAACTGTAGTAACAGAGCTGTAAATGTGGTGACCTTTCTTCTGCTGCTTCCCTTCTCCACTCAGAATATAATATTTAGGCAGTACCTTCAGTGCATCTTCCTGAGCTGAAAAATCCTCATAGATGCCAGTATTCAGCTCTGGTGCATTCAGCAGCAGTTCAACATCAGCCATGGCCAGCAAAACTTTGTTGATTTCAACCAAGTACTCAGCTGAGAAAGGCAAGGTCCTAACTCCTGTAGCAAATTGGCCTTTTAACCTCTGCTGGACAGGGATTGCCTAAAAACATGAAAATTCATTTTATATTTCAAACAACAATCAATTTTATGAAAAAAATCCTAAATCAATAAACTATACACACAATTACTTTTGTACATTAGAAGAGAAAACAAAGGCTTTTCTAGCAAGATTACATTATTTCAGATAGCTACAAGTCCTGCACAGGACAGTTTATTTATTTTAAAAGTTTGAAAACAGTTGATAGAACTGATTAAAACTTGATTTCTTGATTAAAATTCCAAACAATGGGAAGGGTACCACTCTGTCTCCTAACTTGATCCTTACCATTTCCAGAAATAACACTTCTTCACTCAGCCTCTATCTGGTGTTACAAGCCACTCTGTTTCCTTCATCACCAAGACACCAATTCACTGAAACACACTTATTCCCCATCTACATTCTTTTCAATAAGCATCCCCATCCTCACCCACATTTTCTAACGATTTAAAAAAAATAAATTAGTGCTCCACCAGTACTCCAATATTTTGCAGCAATAAGACAGTAACTTCTCCAGAGCTTGCCAATTGTTTGCTTCTCTGGCTGCGAGGCTAGGCAATCTAGCCAAGTTGGTAGATAAGAGAGTAAGAACAGTAATTTAATGCAGCTTTTTCTTGGCTCACAAATAGTGGCTGGATCTGAAACATTGGGAAGATTGCTACAGGAAGCTATCCCTCTGCCATGTCTGGCAAAAAATTAGCAGAGGCAGGTGAAGCAGACTGACAGAAAACATTTTTAGCAGATGTTTCTTGTCAAACAGGATTCCGTTACCATCTCTGAAAACAGCCTAGTTCTTTCAAATTACCAAATAAAAGAAAGCCCACTTCCAAATATTGAAGAACTCAAACAACTTTAAATCGCCACGTTGTACTTGGTAAGCGAATCAAGCAAGATAGAGACACAGGACTGTGAGATTTGCTAACAGCTAAGAACACTCTAAAGAGTGAAGAATAAATGTATGTTCATTGCAATTTCAGCCAGTGAATTTTACTTTGCAATTTGTCTGAGCTGGGTGCACACATGAAAATCTCTAGCACAGCTGACAACCAGTAAAATATTAAAGACCCACTAACCAAGTGGCTTGCAAACACCTGTCTGTATCTTTCTCCTTCACATGTTCCTGAGAATTTCAAATATGTCACTCAAATTAATGGGAACCTAACATTACCAGCACATGTAGTGCAAATGAAGCAAGGACTGCAGCAGAAAAGATATGTTCACATAATTACAATTCAAGACTTCACATGCACTAAGGATCTCATGTTCCTAAGGATCTTCTTTGTTTTGTATTAGTTTGTTGGGGTTTTTTTGTTTGTTTGTTTTGTAAAGCAGACAGTCATCCTGTTCTGAAACTGGGGACATAGCTTTTCTTCCACAAAATTTTTACCACTAAATACAATTTTCTCTCAGTCATTCATTGCACACCGAAGAAACAGGACGCATAGCATCCATAAGCATAGCAGTATAAATCTACTGAAAATAAGAATTACAGAAAAGCATCACAAACTATTCAGTACTGCTTTTGATTCAGTACAGCAAGCAAGCACCACAGTTAAAAACAAGGCTTACTCCATATGCTTTAACTACAAACCCTCTTTGTCCCTGATGCTCCCCAAACGCATTTTCTTGAGGCTCTGCAATATATTTTATCAGCTTCCATCAATGCAATTCAGAGCAAAAGCCCAAGGCTTAGACAGTGGTACAATTTCCTGTGGAAGGAGAGGGTCCCAGTTCCTAAGAAATCAGTCTGTGCAACTCAAAGTATGTTTTCCCTAATAACATGAAACATGTCACAGTAAGAAGAAACAGCAGGATGCCTTCTACAACAGAGCCATCTGCAACATCTTCACAAGGTGTTTTCTCTAACTCCCAGTCATTCCAGAAGTCCCATTCTCACACAGGCAACAAGACTTCAGAATCAAGACTTTACCTGCGTGAATAGGTTACTGGGCTTTACTATGTTTCCACTTCCCACACACTGCTTTGTCTCTCATTAAAAAAAAACTTGCACAAGATTTAAAACATCACGTGTTGACACACAGCAAACTTGTTCTGTACTCGAACATTGACATATTCTGAAAGCTTCTGCTTTCCCAGTAACACCATTCTGGGCCAGATTACTCTCTTCTGCTAAGCAGTGAATTCCCTCTGATGCTGCTGCTCCAGACTATACCTCCTTACTAATCTCCTCCAGCTGCCTCCCATCACTGAGATGATGCTTCCTCCTCTCACAACCCTCATTCTTAACGGTGAACATATGTAAGTGCTATAGACACATTAGTGCTTCAGTACAGCAGAGTTTTAATTGTTCAGCTGTTTTCTACTTTGCATTGCAGACTGGAAGCTTCTAAAATGCAGCATAATATGCTAAAAATAGAAGTGGAGTTTTATGTAGCTCTCTCACAGTTACCTGATAAATACCTAAATATCACAGAAGTTGGTTTTGGTTGCTTGGCTCTAGTTAATTAAGGAAAAAAAAAAAAAAAAAAAAAAGAAAACTTATGTAAGCAACCTTTTCACAGAATCCAAATGGTTTATGTTGGAAAGGGACCTTAAAGATCATCTCATTCCAAGACCCCTGCCATGGCAAGCTTCCACTACATCATGTTGCACAAAGTCTCATCAAACCCATACTAGAACACTTCCAGGGATAGGGAATTCACAGCTTCTCTGGGAAGCCTGTTCCAGTGCCTCACCACCCTCACAGTGAATAATTCCTTCCTAATGTCTAATCTAAACCTACTCTCTTACAGATTAAATCCACTGTCCCTTGTTTTATTCCTCCATGCCTTGGTAAAAGTCCCCTCCAGCCTTCCTGTAGGTACTGGGAGGCTGCTATAAGAATCTCCCCTGAGCCCTCTCTTCTCCAGGTTAAAAGACCTCTCTGTCTTTACAAGAGCAGTGCTTCAGTCCTCCCACAATTTTTCTTAAGCACACACAAACAAAAAGTCAATCTAAGGTATTTAAGAGGAAATCTGATGGGATGACTCAATAGTCCTTGTCTATTTTAATTTCAGTGTTAGAGCATGCCTAATAAATTTGCTCTCTCTTTAAATACTATCAAAAACAAAGGATTGGGGGAAAAAAGAGAAGACTTGGTTATTACTGAACATTTTATAAATAAGGTCACTCATTAAGAACAGCTAAAAATGCTTTTAATTTGGAGGTTAAATAAAAATTTATTTATATACTCAGCATTCAGTTTAATTTACAGTTCAGAATTCAGTTTCAGATTTTTTTTCCACTCTCCCCTTTTACACTTAAATATATTTTGAACAAAATTTACCAATGATTTGACTCAATAAGATTTTCTGACTTGCTTCCAAGTGGATTTTGGAAACTATTGCCCTAGATATTAACATAAAATTAAATCATTTACCTCCTTGGATGTTTAACTATATAAGCCAGTTTTTAAAACTCAAGATATTTCAGAGACAGTTTTCTAAAAAAAAAAGCTCATATCCATTTAATTAATACAGTCAGCAAACAATTATTCATATTTAAGTAATCCAGAACCTTTCCTTTAAAAAGCATACTAGGAAAAGTAATACATTTTCTTTATGACAAATAATACTTCAAGAGCCTTCAAGACAATGTCTGCTTCGGTTTATAGGAAAAAATGCACTGTGCCTTCAACTGCATATTCACAGCAATTGCAAAATTACCAATATTCACCATCTGAAAAATTACGATTTTCACTTCAAAACAATTTCCTAAAACCTGAAAAAATCTCTCAGGAATTTAGGCAATGAATTACCTCTGCAATTTTAGGTTTAATTCTTTTCTTTCCCTCATTTTGAACAATGGCAGGATAGTCCAATTTAAATAAATACTAAAGCACTGTTAGAAAAGAAGGACCTCTAGGCGATGCAGACTTCCAGTGCAGGTTTTTCTTGCTAATGGATCTGTGGCAAAACAAGGCTTACTCAAAAGTACCTACAATGCAGAAGGATTACCAATATTTCAAAGATATTTTAACTCCATAATCGCTAGAAGCATAAATGATGAGGAATATTTAAGATCCAGCTACTTCCAGCAAATCAATATATAGATATGACCTTCAAGCACCATAAATAAGTCCTCTCCTCCACACTTGCTTACAAAAGCATAAATAATGTATTTCATAAAAGCTCAATTGAAGTCTACTCCCCAGCTCAGCAGCTGAAATCTTCCTTTCCCTCCCTATTTTGCTCACATCAAACAGCAGTTTGTCTTTCTCTCACTACAGCTTCCTTACATCAAGGTGAGTGCTTAAGCCACCTGCACACCAGCGGGTCAAGAATTCATTTAGCGCTTCTCAGTCCTAGGCTGCGATGAGCAGCAAGCACTGCAATTTTCAAGTCTGGTGGCTTCAAGAAAATTCTTGAAGCAACAGTTATTATCTAAAATGATGATATTTGGGAAGACCATTTCTCCCTTTAGCAACGTTATGGTCTCACACCATTTTCAGTGTTCAAGATTGATTAGTAGAGCCAGTGAAAGAACAAGCCATAAAAGTAAAATAAGGCCACTTGAAACAAGCTGCCTTAGCACTCAAATATCAGAAATACACAGGCACAGGAAGTAAAAGCAGCAGTTTGAATTTCCAAGTTTCACACCAGTAATGAAAACTTCTGTGGTCTTTTTCTGATGATCTAGCTGACCTGAGGAAGGATAATGTTTCTCCATCAACAGTCTATTGTAATTGCTACGGTAATCCATATTGACATGACATTCTGCATTCAGCAACCAGATTCACTTATCCAGGAATTGAGCTAGCAGTAGCAGGGATTAGCTGTAGTATATCCCTTTAATAAATGGCCTTTACAGGAAACAAAGTATCTTCCTTAGAGAAGATCGGTAAAACTGCAGCAAGATGAATGGTGACAAGGAGGACCCATCTGAGGCATGACTGGACTGCCCCCATTAGCAAAGAGCCATGCAGGTGCACCATTTTTCCATTTCTGTCCAGTAATTGATTGATTCAAGGCATCTGATCGTCAAACAGAAAAACTGAATAATGTTGTTTTACATTAAATACACGTGGATCCCCATTCCCTTAAAAAAAAAATCCATGGCATCAGTCAGGTCCCCAGGCTTATGTCACCAGCAGAGACCCAACAGAGCAGTCAGATGTCAGACTGTTCTACAGGCCCTGGGCCCTCTTTGCTGCCCTGTTCTTCATGTGAGCCTTATAATGTGAAACACTCTTTCTAAAGAGCAGCAGATCTCAAAGTTGATATTGACTGGCCTGTGTGACAAAGGACAGCAGACATCTATGACCTGCAGCTGAAGCCACACAGCACTAGCTGTGAGCAAAGAGCACCACATCATGATTTTGCAGTGAGAGTCTCACAGGGATCAAGAGCATGTTACCCTGCTTCCAGGTTTATTGGTACTGGGTTAAAAAGTTACCGAGCAGTCAAAAAGATTTATAGATGTTAATTACGAACTCTTGTATGCAGAAATTGAAAATTCCTTGACAGATGACCTATCCCTCAAGCTTGTTCAAGACATAACTTACTGTTTCACAAGGTTCTTCACTGTTATTGCCTAAAATATTAATGTAATTTCCACAAAAATAAGTATTTTTAAAGATGGAGGGGAGAAATAAAAGATTTTAAAAACACCACCAAAAAATATCCACAAAGCCACAACAAAAGTAATAAAAAAATATCTGTATCCTCAACAATTAAAACATACAACTTTTTGGGCAGTCAGTTTTTTCAGACCCTGGCATCATATCAGTTGCAAAATTGTTTGTCAAGACCCAACACACATTATCAGAAATACCTCAGCCTTTGTCTGTTTTATTAATATTCATTGTGTACAGTAATATCCATTACATGAGGGCAGTTATCGCTCTCTAAGCACTTGAGGCAGGAAAAGACAGCAGAGTAGTTACAATACCCTGACCACAGGATGTAGAGGCACTGAATTTAAGCCTCAAACAAGGATTTAATCATACCTGCACCAAACAGATATTAAATCTGGCTGTTTGAGTTAAGAGTTTTTAAAAAGGGTTAAGTGTAATCCTCATGGATCAAGACTGGCAAGACAAACTTTCCTGAATCAGGCCCACTGCCCAGATAACAGTCTAAGATTTGGGTCTGAAGGATGAGATCTTTTGGACCTATGCTGACCATGCAGACATCCCAAAATTGCACATGTTGATAACTTCCTAACAAAAAAATGAATGCTGTCATTTTGAAACACTTCTTTCCACAGAGGCATCCAAATAAGATCACTAGACTAGATTAAACTCTAGTGCATGAATCTCCAAAGTTCATACACACCATTAACTCTTTGCTCTAAGAAACAGAAGCCTCATTTACCTGTAGTTTTTGTTCATCCTCCACACCTTGCAGCCCTGACAGGCGGTCCTCAGCCTCATTCAGCCACTTCATTAGACTATCATGTTCCTTCTTATACTGGGAAAACACTGGAGAGAGTTCCACCACCTGCCTCCTTTGAAATGACCTGCACTCCTACAATCCATTGTATTAGGAAAATATGGTGTAAAAAGGGAAGTAGTGAACAGAATAGGTCTTATTTATTTGAAAAACAACAATACTTGAGGGATTCATTTGAAGGAGCAAATTCCAAAATATGCAATACTATTAATTTATTTTTGTAATAGCTATATTTTCTTTATCTGCATAGACATGTAACGAAAGCCCGCCTGACAGTCTTTCCCTGCCTCTTTGAACTACACCTCAGCTTGCCTACTCTAGCATGATTCAAACAGGTGAGCTAAAAGGAGCATCTTTGTTCTAGACAAAGCCATTTTTAACACAGCATTTGTATGCAAGCACCACAACATGCGGCAGTCTGCAATTACTGCTAATACCCTCGATAGAAAGGAAGAGGAATTTGGGAGCAGGCTCAGTCACACAAAGGGCTTATGCTGAGAGGTTGGTATGTTTGTGTACATGTGTATACGTAGTCACTCTTCACACAGCCTGGTGGTGGAGATAAACCTCTGTTCAAGGGCCAGCAAAAACAGATGAAGCAAATGCCCAACTCTATGTACCCACCTGTCTGGGTCAATACATAGGGTGGCCCTCTGTGATGTTGTGAAAAGGACTTTGATAATCAAAACCACTCCCCCAAAACCCAGAAATGGGAAAATTAATATTTTGGAATTGCAAAGATTCAGAGACTCAGATTGTGTGCACATACACTTAACTCTTCCCCAGAGAATCCCATATGTTAAAAGAGTCTTAAGTTATAAACTATGGTTGTAAGCGGGATATCAAAGGGAAAATTGATAAATGAGCTGTAGTAACTACCATAAGCGTACCTGCAAACTGTTGTACTTTTTCTGCAGAAGCAACAACTGTAGGCGGATCTTCTCTCTCCTATGGTCCTCCATAGGCTGCTGGAGCATCTGTCCTCCTCTCTGTAAAACTTCTTCAATCTGAGCTCTTTGTTGATCCAGCTAAAATTACACAAATCTCTATTATCTACAGAAATTAATTTTAGAAACATTAGCTGCTCAGATATTAACAGCAATTTAACCAAGCTTTTGTCTTATAATCCAAATGAGAGCCAAACAAATTTAAGCAGAGATTCTCCTCAACAACTATAAAATCATAAAATCCAGCTTTCCATAAACTTTATAGAGAGACGTACTGAAAGAAGTTTAATGAGCCAGAAGTATGCATTCACATCAATAGGGTATTATGACTTTAGCTCCATTTCTATTCTAGACATTCCTTGACAATAATAAGCAAGCTCAGAGTAGAACAGCACAAAAATAAAAATTCAATAAATGTAAAAACAGTATAAAAGGAAGGCTATATTCCATTGCAATGGGCTTTTCTATAGAAATAGTTTAAAATTTGTGTTCTGTAATATACATGGCATTTTCCAGACTTATATCCAGCTTTCCAGCTTATTTTATAGCATTTGAGCTGCTTAAAATGAAGGCAGATAGAGTGACCTGACAGAAATTTACCTGACTTTGTAGGCAACAAGGCCATAGTGGACAAGATGCTAACAAAACTATTTGGTTTATATGGGTGAATAGCAGAGTCTAGTTAAGAACCTAGAAGATAAATTTTGTTCAAAGCTTTTATTTGGAATTTCAAGATAGAGCAACATTACAAGACTCTTACTTGCACCTTACCTCAAGCATCCTCTGACCCCACCTATGCACTGTGATTCATTTTATCATACCAGTTTAAATTTGAACCTCATTCAAACATCATTCAAATACAGGAGGGATTTCTTACAAAGAGCTACTTGAGTAGAAGATAGATGAACAAAAATCACAGTTCACTACTTGTATTCTATAAAATTGTGATGAAAATACGAACTCAAGTATGATTAGTTACACTCAGGCCAGCAGCCAAGAGGCAATAGCTATGGGAAAAGTATTGGAAAATTGTGCAGGGTATCCAACAACTTAATAGTTTCCTTCCTTTTCTACCCTTGAGACATTTCATCAGAATTCCCCCTCAAAGTCTGGAGCAATGCAACATGGGGACAAAATAGGAAGTTATTTAATTTTTTTATTTGTTCCATCACTCACAAACCTTCTCATCTTCCCCACTCAACTCCAGATGTTTTTCCACAACTTTTAACATATTCTGTATGTCGCTCTCAAATTTGTCCAGGTCTAGAAAAGCCACTCTAGCTTCACGGGACTCTGACATAACAGGAAGTCGTTCTTGTCCAACAAGCATCTGCAAAGCAAAATAAAACCTTGGTCAAGCTGAACATTTAGTCTGAACTGTCCCATTCAATCCCCCATGAACAGGTATATCAGTAGATGACCATTAGATATCAGTATAAATCAAAACTTCCAAGAGTTATATGATCTGAGAGATAACTTGAACACACTCAGTAGTTATTACCAACTTTCTATGTTCAAACTTCAATCTGAGTATTTTGTCCTCAAAATAAATGAAAAATCTCGTCACATTAGCTTATGGTATTGTTTTGTAGCTCAAAATATGTACTGCAATATATACAATTTTCTGAACAGTTGTTTGTAAATTTTCCCATGAAACACAAGTCATCACCTGCTATTCAGGGAAAAAAGGCAGCTGGTCTAAAAACTAGTCTGTTTTTCACATATAAATACCTACACTTAAAAGAGAACTCAAAAGCAACAAAGTGCTGTTCTAACAAACAATGACCTCCACTACAGCCAGTTGCCATCTTCTTGGCACAGACCTCCCATGCAAGTTCTGGGACTCGTTCATCCTCACCTTGGCACTTTTGATATGCTGAGAGACCTTCTCAAAATTTCGGTTGAGTTCTGCCAGTTTGGGTTCAACAAGTTCCTGGCACGACACGCCCCGACCATTCATTAAGATGACAGCCTGGTCACGGACATTATCCACTCGGAGACTGACATCATCAAGTTCAGATGTTAAACGCTAAGAAGTGAAAGAAAATGAAAATGGTCATCTCCTAGGCAAGGAGAGAGACATCTAAAAATAAGCAAATTGAAGCAAATTTTACATCATTTAGAATCCATGAGTTGACCGGTAATATTTTGACAGATGACACAACATTTCCTACCTTCACAGTTTCCTCCTTTTGGCTAGCTGACTTCTTCTCAATTTCATCCAGTAAGGCTTCAGCCTGATACAACCAAGTACTTATGTGGGCAACATTTTCATCAAAAATTTCCAGCTGTCCCTGATGATTCTGGAAAAAGATGAAAAAATGTAGGAGAAACTTCTAAAAATCCCACAAAAAAATTCCCAACAACAACAAAAACCCCACAAACTCAAAAAAACATCAAATAAATCAACCCTGCCAAAATCCTATGAGTAAAAAGCAGATCGATAAAATAGTGTCATGGACACACTTTGGACCGAAACACTGAAAATTAGATCATGCCTTTCATCTTCAATAGTATTTACAAAAATTCAATTTTCATTCTAGACACTTTGATAATATAATTTCTAATTCACAGAAAGGGAAATAGAAGTAGCTGCGGTAGTTTGTACACTTAAAGATAGACAATGTATTTCAACACTACAAACAGTTCAAAATATCTCAGTGAACCAAAAACTCCACAATTTTTTCTATCAGTACTAGCAGGTACAACAGTATGCACCATGTGTGGTTCTTGGGGTTTTTTTAATTGGAAAGGGATTATGCCAAACTTACAAATTATAGCAATCAAGTTCTGATATTTTACTGCTTACATTAAAATATTCCTTCCTCTTAAGGGAAGTAACAAAATTGTAGACATGTTATTTAGGCCTGCTTTCACATGCAGTCAGAAATTGGAACATTAGGTACTCCAGACAGATGTAATTTTATTTTGTGCGTCAAATTCAGAGAAGTAGCAATCTGTTTAAACCTTTCACCAAAACAAAAAGCTAGACAAGATTTCCTCTTTTAGAATAACAAAACAAAGGGAGGAGAGAAAAGAGAGAAGGCCTATGATTGTGCTTTGTAAGGTTAAATTCTTCTTTTGCTACATGGAGCTATAAGTTTCTTGATGTTGATATAGAGAGCATAGACAATACTTGTCACCAGATATGAACATAATCTAGAAGTATTTAGTTATGGATCATCCTTACAGCATTTATACGTAAAGGTAAACTACTTGACAACTCCTAACATGGAATTGGATTACAAAATCAACACTATCACCAGCAACAGGCACTGGACAGGAGGCACAGGCCTCACCATCAATGCATACACTAAAATTCCCACAACTTCCACCTTCCAAAGTCCCTGATATGGGTTGATTGTCATAACTAGCTAAACAACACCAAAAAATCTTACTCATATAGAAGCATCAGTGATACTAGTATCAGTTGTAGACTGCTTCATGTCCATTTCGCTTAACTAGCAGCTTTAGGTGTATTAATATACTTGGGCTTTCATTTAATCATCCAAATAGATGCTGTTGCCATACACGAACACTTGCAGTTATGGTGTGTCCAAAAGAGCCATAAGCTAACAGAGTCACACGTGCTTTGCTGAACACCATTAAGAAGTTATTCATTGTCCATTAAATGGCCATCATCCAGGTCTCAAGGAAATCCATCAGTCCAAACCCACTGTTCACATTGGAGCTGGCACAGAGACTGAATATTCAGGCTGAATAAAGAGCAGCACATGTAGCAGCCCAGTTTTCCATCTTCCTCATTACTTACCTCTCCATCTACAGCATAAACAAATATCCATTCCACATTCTTTTAAGTCCATGAGGCATCATGGAAGCTTCACTTCACAGTAAAGTGAGTCAAGTGAAAACACCAACCACTCCAAAGAGGTGGAAGGAGAGCTACCCTGAATATTTCTCATGCATGCAACTTACCAACAAGGTGTCACACCAGTCCTCAGTCCAGGTTCGAACTCTGCTCCAGCCAGCATTAAGGACGCACAGCTTCTCCTCCAGGACAGTCTCACTCCCTTCCACCAGAGACTGGAGTGCAGTGCAACTTTCTGTGATGCTCTTCAGATCAGCCTTCCTCCTCTCCAGCTCTCTCAGCACATTCTGAAACAAGTTCAGCCATTAAAACTGTACTGCTCCCAAACACAGGGGAGGCAGATTTTTACCTCCACAGGAAACAAATACATGGTAGATGATCTTCACTTGTTAAAAGAATTACACCAAGTGTAATTGCCTTCTGTTTACAGTCACTCTGTAGACGGTGATCTCATTTTTTAAGAGAGTGAGAGCACAATGCACGTAAGTGTCCTGAACAATTTAGGCACTCTTTTGGTTTGTTGTCTTAGATCATCTTCACCATTTCTTTTTATTATTTAGGTAAAGCAAATGCATCACACTACATTGCAGGTCCATTTTTAAAATCCTTTTTTCTGTATTGTAGAGCACAAAACACAAATTTCAAAAGACACTTGGGATTCCTCTGTATCTTTTCCAATTAAAGTACTTTTACAGCTGGCAACCATGAGAAACATGGTAGGCCAATGCTAAATATTTTTTTGATAACCATCACAACTCATTACTGCAGATGTTCATTTCAGTGCCTACATAATACAGACTCCCTATTGTTATATTATCTATATGAACATACTATCTGTGAAGTAACTTATTATTTTACCATGGCTTATTATCATAGAAACAGAAACAAATTCTCAAGTTACTACATTTTTAAATTGCCTCTAGAAAACTTGAAAACAGAAAGGACAACTTTGTATGCAACATATAGGACTTGTCCCCCTGGTGGTGCAGCGTAAGAGTCATTATTTACATGGCTTACAAATGTATGACATACTTCCAATAAGGATTCAAATCTTTGTTTGGAGATGAATCTTGGGGATACTGCCACAGCAAAACCCTAGCACTAATAATTGCTAATCCTGATTGAAATGCCTGAGAACAGGTTACATTAGATGAGTTTGCAGTTTGCTGAGCTTTCAAAATTTAAGACTGTGGACAGACCCATTCCAGAAGTCAAAAGTGACAGAAAACAAAAACTGGAAATTCCATTACTGCTGAACTGTATCAACTGACACTTATTGCTAACTCCTAGTAATATCCAAATTTCTACAGTGTGAGAAAATATAATTACTCTGAAGAAACTAACACATTAGCCAGTTTCAATTAAAAGTTCAATTTGTAAGTGTGAAAAAAAAGGAATTATAGTAGCCTCTTATTTTGCAAAGTCACAATTTTGAAGACAAAGCTGTTTCAATGAAAAGTTACAAAATCAATTTTTCATTGAATGCACTTTTCATTCAATGCACTTTCAGTTTGTTCTACTAGTAAAATATTTAATCCAGTCCACAATTACATTTGCTTATAATTTTTAGATTATTATACTAGTGAAATGTGTAAGAGATACAATAACTCTTAAATACCTATTAGTACAAAATATGTAGTAATATCTTAAATATTTCACTGGCATTTAAGGTTGATGCCAAATGCCTGAGATGAAACAGATCAGATTCAGTAAGGTAGTGAACATGAACTACTGACTCTACTGAAATTTCAGAATGTGGGAGATTTAGGAACAAGTTACAGGGATTTAAATTTACAGCCATTTGTACGTAGTATTGCCATAATATCAGAATTTTTTTTCTACCAATATTTAGTAAGCATGCTTACTTTGGCCCAGGCAATTTCTGAATCTAGATCAGAAAGCAAGCTCTCTGAAGTGGACTTCTGCACAAGGTCAGCTTCAGTGGTAGCCAGCCACTCTGACAGAGAGGCAGACTCCTTCCTCATTTTGCGTGCCAGCTGGGTTGCTCTTTCGAGGTCTTGTTTTCCTTCTGTCACCTACCAAAAAAAAAATTAGGAGGAAAGAAAGAAAACAAAATTAGATTTCAAAAGATAGCAAATGCAAAAGTACTAGCCAGCTAAAATATCCACCTAAATATATAAAATCCTTGCACCTTAAATTTGTCTTGCTTTAAGTAAGGACCCTAAAAGGATAGTTCATAAGCATCTGTATCTTACTATACAACAGAGAATATATAAAAATAATTTTAAATTGAGATACTCCTAAAGGAGATAAAGAAATCTCCTTACCAATTTATTTATAGCTAAAAATCACCAAACTGATGTTTATCACTTTATTTTGATCCTTTAGCTGAAACTCAAAGGACTGCAGAATCTAGTCACTCACACAGGTAAAATTCAATTCCTCCTAGTAATTTGTAAGGCCTGCTAGCAGAAAAGGTAAAATTCAATTACTCCTAGTAATTTGTAAGGCCTGCTAGCAGAAAGCTGTAAAGAAAAATGTCACTGAAAATTTAGTCTGCCCTTAAAAACATATCAGTAAAATTAGCATTAAATTTGATGTCTGTTGCAGTAAAATTATTTGTATTCACACCAGTTACACAATTAGTCTGGTCAGTTTTTAACACAGATTTGAGAAGAACTCCAAGCATCATAGTCAGAATCAATTGAC
Organism: Taeniopygia guttata; assembly: GCF_048771995.1. NCBI lineage: Eukaryota > Metazoa > Chordata > Aves > Passeriformes > Estrildidae > Taeniopygia > Taeniopygia guttata. Next base: position 66,059,044 of record NC_133027.1, on the reverse strand, counting down.
ATTTCAAAAAAATGTGCTCTGTTCTCTGCTCAGAAAGAAAAATCATAACATTATACTTCAAGTAACTCTGCCTGTCTACCTTTTCCTAATCTCTTGCCTACATGCCTTCCAGAATCCACAGCTTCCTGGATATTCTCAAATTCACAATTGCAAAATATTTCCTAGGACCCATTCCAAGATATTCCAACACTGTAATCTGACCCTTTACCTCCAGCTTAATTCATGGAGCACTGAACAGACATAAATCCACTTGGGATTCTGTTTTATCACCCAGGTAGAGAGTCCTACCTGCCCAGTAAGGGTTTAACCATTTTTAAACACTAATAAGAAAATTATGCACTATTTAACGAAGTTCATGGGAAATAGAGGTTTGCCTGCATTTTCTACTTCACACTGAGAGCAACCATTTAGATGGACTACAATTCAAAACCATCATGACACCCAAAAAACCTCAGACTGACTTACATTTCTCACATGACAATTTGACCATAAATTATCTTAAAGGACTTTAATGTATGGTAAGTCAGCTTTGCCAGGGCAATCAAAACTCTGTGAACCTACCTTTCTTCAAGGCTACCTCTCCTCCAGGGAGGTATGTGTAATATCTAATCTTTCAAATTATTGCTCCTGGATGCAGCACCTAGCCTACATACTATCAGATTTAGAATCAAACTTACAACACTATCTAACAGCAAGGAAGAGAAATTACATGCAGACAAATATTCATACATTTATTTATCTTTCTTACCTGTGCCCCCAAGTCATTGTAAAGAAATTTCAGTGCTGTCAGTTGTTCATCCATCCCTTTAGGATTATCCGTCTGTTGTTTCTGTACAATTTGCCTTCCTGTCTTGATGACAGTTTCAACTTCCAATTTCACCTCACTGAGGGTCTTATAGAGTTTCTAAAATCACAAATGTGTATATTGGTGATCAATTTGTAATGCAGGTTTTCTGACTCTGCTTCCTTTGAGGACCTTAACTTCAAATTGCACTTAAATTCTAATTTATTAATTAGCAGCAATATCTGACAAGACAATTCCAAACTCCTCATGATATTTTATTCTGATGAATACCCTGAGAATATTTTATTCTAGTTTTTATTTTCTTATTTTTATTATCTTATTAATAAGATGAATAATTTAACAACATTTAATCCAAGGCTAATATTGTGATCTGTACTTCATTTTAGTATTCGTTTTGCTCAAATTATAATGACTTTGATGCTTCTCCAGAACATAAGGATGAACCAGGGAAGGGAGTTTATAAAAAGCTCAGCTGTTCCACCATATCGATGACTGACAGCCCACTGCTTTTATGTCCTACAAGAATATGAAGTTTTTAGTTATCAAGTGTTCTGCTAGCACTTTCCAATGAGCTGCAATAGTTCCAGCTAAAAGTTCTAGTAGAAGATAATTTCAAGCAAAATTTCCTCAGAAGAGAGTTTAAGCAACAAGAACTACAAGAAAAAGGAAGCACCCCCAAGCACGAGTCATGAACACTGCATACATACCATGCACTTCTCCAAGTGAGTTTGGATTACATCTGGGTCAGTATCCTTCACATCCAAGACATGAAGTTCTGCTTTTACACCATCCAACACCCGCTTGCAATCTAACATGCGCTGCTCAAAATTGGCTGGTTTCTGGAAAAGCTGATACTTTGTACATACTTCACGGAGTTTTCTCTGTTTTAATGAATATTACATTTAAAGATTGTTTTGAATTAGTACCTGCACTTCAAAAAATAACCTTTAAAGACATTATAACCCATCATGCCACCACAAATCAATAAATATAGAATTTTGGCTTGGCACATAATGGTGCCATCACCTGTTCCTAATCTCTACCTGAGGAGCAAGAGCCATGTCACTCTGTATCATACACTTTGAAAACACCCATTCTACCCAAATACAGAGACTTGCTGACTTTCAGCATTTATCCCATGACACTTGTGAAATTTAAGCTTCCTTCTTCAATTCATCTAGGGTTGTTTGTTTCCTTATGTAAGCACATAAAAGCATATACTATTTTCTTCTTAGGTTCCTCTGACTGCACAAACAATTTACAGGCTGAAACAGCAGGGTGTAAGGGTGACTCTCATGTCTTTACCTGCAAAGCATCCAGCTGAGTTCCACCACGGGGAGATCTGCATTCAGGAGAAGCAGGAGGGAAAGAGCGAGCACTTTTCTTCAGCTCCTCTAAGGTGGATTCATGAGCTGCAATCTCAGCTTGAATTTTCTGCCATATCACAGAAGCAGGAAAAAAATGCATCATAAAATTGCTTGCAGAGAGAGGAAGGGAAACTTTCTTACCACTCAGCAGAAGTAAATCTACCCTGTAAAACTTAAACACCACCAGGTTTATTTTAAATATTCTGCCCTTGGTGACAACTTGCTAAATTGAAACCTGCTGTTATTCAATACAACCTTCTTAAAAAAAAATAAAACTCTCCAGATTAGAAAAGACAACACCTAGTGCATCAGCACAGGACTGAAATTTATTACTAAGTCTAGACTGAGCATTATCATCAAATATTTCCAAAAGTTTTGTAGTGAAGGGCTATTCAGAAATACCTGGGCCTCCTGGGGCATCTGAAAGGCATCTATCCTGTCAGTCAGGTAAGATGTCAGCTGTCTATCCAGATCTCCTAAACTTTCCTGCAAGACCTGCAGCATGTGGTCGGTTTCTCGCATGGTCTGAAGCTGTTGTTCCAAGGTGATCTGTCGGCTCACCGCCTGAGCAGGACAGAAAGGTAAGACAAGATGCAGCAATAATTCAATATAAATTGTAGTAGAATTCCTCAAAACAAGGTAGGAGAGACCAAAAGGATCCTACACTTGGAGAACTGGCTAAAAAGAATCCCAGAAAGCAGCAATTTTTTAAGCTTGCCGTGGTTTCTAAAACAATAACCAACAAGCAGTGGAACAGAAGGAGAGTTCTGCTGCAGATACATATGAGATAGTAAAAACACACCTCTCTTACTACCTCGGGAAGAAAGTTTTTGAAACTGGTGTGGTTTTAACAGAGTACTATCTATACAATGGGAAACAGGAACTTCACAACAGACCACAGATCAATGTTGTTTGATATATTAATATTCACATTTCCTTTCAAAACAATAAACTCACTCAGTTATACTGTCAAAACAGAAGTTCACAGTTTTTCCCCTTTATTGTCACTTCCTTTAACAGCATCTGAAATGCCACTACCTGCACAGGAACACAAATTCCCCACTATCAGCACATGCATGCACAGACCAGTGCACACACAGATGCACACACACATAGACGTGAAGAGCTGTCAAAAACCCAGGGCGCCAGTGCTGCAGCAGTCAATGCCAGCACATAGCCCCCAGCTGAGGGCACTGCATTCATGCTGCTCATTGTAATGAGGATTAACTGAAACTCCCTCTACAATTACATTTTTTCATCAGTGACGGAAAGCAACTCCCATCCTACAATTTGGCAGGGGCCTGTATTGCCAGGATACAGAACACAAATTACAAACCTGTGGTACCTGAAATACACCTAGTCTTCATCTACTTATTAAATCTCTAAAAGACTAGACTGAAGTAGGAGAAGAGGAAGAGGGCAGCCTAATAGATGAGTAATAAGAATGTTTTCCTTCTGTTTTTTTGCTTCACCATGACTTCTTCCTAGCTATTTCTAAGAATGAAAATGGCACTTACACTCCTCATTTTTTTAGTTTGTGAGAAAATGACCAGAATTTATGGCAGTAGCAAAGCAATATTAAGCTGTTAATATTGTTAATATTGAGCTGTTCCTTAATTACCTTTTTTGTCAAGGAATTACCTTTTAGTCAAAATTATCTAAAAAATACCAGGGCATGCCTGCAGTGCTAGCTTGCAAAAAAAACTTCACTCATGTAATGAAAAATAGAAAAGCATTTTGCTCTTTGGACATTTTTACAAATTGAAAACAGCTGACAGCACTGATGCTATTTATTCTTTTTCTGTATTGCAGTCTGGTATCTTTAAATTCAGCTAACAAGAATCATTTCAGACTTGAGCTTCACCCCTCACCCCAAGTTCTTACCAAGTGACTCAATTCCTCATAGCGGGCATTGAAAGCTTCCAATTTTTCACTGATGATGTCATCAAGAATCCCTCCATCAATCAACGTCTGCCCGAGTTCCCGAATCTGGGTTCGATTATCAGCTGGGTGACGCAAGACCGATTCCAGGGACTAATTAGAAAAAGTTTTAAAGGTCAAGACACAGAATATTACTGTATTTTCAGAGCTGGAAATCTGGTTGTATACACAAGTTTAACACTTCAACTGTCTTGAGAGTGCTCTAAAAGCATAAATCAGTTATGGCTTAATTCATAATGGCACATGGCATTATGGCACAGAGGTGATTTTACTTTAGATAATCAAACTTCACAACACTTTTTGCCTACTCTCATAATTTCATACTACTATAGCCCTGTAAGAAATTAACCAATTTACATAGGTCAGGAGAGAGCATACAGTTTTATCGCAGTACCAAGTATGGCACTATCACCTACAGTAAAAGGCCACTTTTGGTGGAGGATCTTACAAATACCCATTTTCAATTTGGAGTAATATGTTCATTTAATGTGAAGAATCTGAATATTCAGCACATTTCAGTATGCTACTAAAGTGTAGAAATCTATTTTTTTTTAAACAGAGCTATCTGAAAAATTACTCATCTGATATAATCATTATAATACCTCAAGAGCATCATTGACAGCATCCAATTTATCAGGCAGATTTCCTGTCATTTGCACTCTTTCTTCCAGATTGTTTAGCCAAGCTGTTTCTAAATCAAGATACTGAAGCAGCTCAATCCAACAGGACCACACTTCCTAGGAGCAACAGAAAAGAAAAAAATTAGCCTAGAATGCCAGGCATAGTTTATATACCCTATGAACAACTTAAAGATATGAGTCTGAGAAATCACCTAAAAAAGACAAGTAGAAAATATTAAGAAACATGTCACAGTACAGTATGTTCTAGATAAAACAACATGCAGCTCTATCAGGAAGATACAGAGAAATGAGCATAGCAGTCTCTAAACTTGTGTCAAAACTATCACTGACATAAAGGTTCATAAAACTATGTAAGAATGTAACAAAATGCATTGGCTCCTTTTTGAAAGACAGGACACACACACTCTAACCCAGATCATAATCTCTTGTTTGTTTTAATTATTACTGTATTTCAACCTTTAATTTTTGTTCAATTCCTTTTTACTGTTTTGGAAGACAGATCAGTAACAGGTCTGTGAGACAAGTTTATTTATTTGCAAAAGTATTGAATATAATTATAAAAAAAAAAAGCTAGATGGTGTCTCATGGATTCCGAATACATCCTTTCAAGATAAAGTAATCTTGGAAAGGAGTAAAATGCATTTATGTTGAAGATAATGTATTCAGATATCTTCAATGTCCTTCTCCACTTCCCTCTTGTGCCACCTGCCTTCATTTTACAAAATCACAGACTCTCTTAAATTGGAAAAGATCTGAGAGATCATCCAGTCCAATCTGTGACCAAACACCACTTTGTCAACAAGACCATAGAACTAAATGCTACATCCACTCTTGCCTTAAACACCTTCAGGGACAGTGACTTCACCACCTCTCTAGGCAGCCCATTCCAATGTTTAATCATTCTTTCTGTGAATAAATTCTTCCCAACACCCAACACAAATCTCCTCTGGACCAGCTTGAAGCCATTTCCTCTCATCCTTTCACTGGCCTCAGAGAAGAAGCCAAACCCCACCTGGCTACACTCTCTTTTCAAGCAGTTGTAGTGAGCAATATGATCACTCCTCAGCCTCCTTTTCTCCACACTAAACACTCCCAGCTCCCTCAGGAGCTCCTCATAGCACTTGTGCTCCAAAACTTCCAACCAGCTTTGCTGCCCTTCTCAGCACCCCAATGTCTTTCTTTTAGTGAGAGGCGCAGAACTGGACAATGCAGTCAAGGTGTGCCCCACCAGCACCAAGTACATACAGAGGGACAATCACTTCCCCAGCCCTGCTGGCCACACTATTTCTAACAATGGCCAAGATGGCATTCTGAGACATCAGGGAACGCTGCTGGCTCACATTCCATGGGTGTGTATCAGCATCCTTGGGTCCTTTTTTCATTGGACATCTTCCAGCCACTCTTTCCTCAGGCTAGAATGGGAAGGCTGTAGCACTGCATGGGGTTGTTGTGACCCAAGTGCAGCACCTGGTACTTGGTCTTGTTGAACCTCATACCTTTGGCTTCAGCCCACCAAATCAGCCTGTCCAGACTCAATCTGGACATACCCTCCAGCAGATCAATACTCCCACCCAACTTGGTGTCATCCACAAATTTACTAAGGGTAGACTTGTTATCCTCATCCAGAACATCAATAAAGGAATTGAACAGTTATTTATAAGCAGAGAGCTATGATTCTTGCCTCCAAAGTGTGGCATTTCCCCCGGATCCGATTGCACAGTAGCTGGTAGTTCTCCAGCACAACATTCAACTCAGTCACCAGGTCCTGACCACTGGACGGCACTTTGGTGGCCAACATCTTGATGTTGTCCTTGAGAATCTTCACCCTCACCTCCTTCTGCAACACATCCTCCTTCGCTCTCTGTCAAAAAAACATATTACACTATCAACCTTCAATTGCCTTACAACTCAGCTACTCACCACTCAAATCAATCATAAGCAGTTTCACATTGGAGGTCTTGCTGCCAATGTATTTCTTGGGCCTGAACACAACAAAATACAGCACTAACTTGCATGGAATTCAGGTCATGTTAGCAAGTGGTGAAAGATCATGTTTTATTAAGCATACAGATATATTTACCATTCATGGTTTGTTCATTTAAAAAAACTCATGACTCAAAGCAAAAAAAAAAAATCAGTTCAGTGCTATTTCTATGCTATCATGCAAATACAAATTAACCAAAATAAATAGACATTTGCTAAAAACAAGTATATCAGGAAGAAAAAGGTAGGGTGACTTTACAGAAATGATGTGTCTTAGAGCTCAGTAACTATCTCCAAAAGTCATTCAGGAAAGATTATATAATTACCCAGGACATGTGCAATTACAAAGCTGGAACCTCCCTCACAGCTGTTGGGTGTGCTCGAGGAACACACAGAAAGGACAGCTAGAATTCCTTCAATCTAACTACACTCAGAGGAGCCTGGCAACACATATACAGGGTAAGTACAGTACAACCCCCAACACACAGGTCGGGAGAAACTGTATTATCACTTGTCAAATTGTGCCTTAGCCAGAACTGAGGAAGGAGGATAGCTGGAAGACAGATCAGTCAGACCAGTCTGAGTCTCCCTGCTGAGATAAATAAAAGGCTTCAGAAGTAGAGACTGTTCCATATCTTTCTTTTCAGGTTTCAAGAACAATTTTATGAAATTGAAATATCTCTGATAAATAAGGCAAATAGTAGAATTTAGCAAAATTTTTGTATATATATTTCAAGATGTCTTCTAGATGTAAGGCAATAAAAAAGTCAATTAATAGAAAGGCAAAGAATAAAAAATTTTGGAAATATATTTTTTGTCAGGATTTTCAAAAACCACACAGCCTTATCTTAAACTTATTCCTCCTTAAACCTATTCCTCCTGTCAGCAGGAGTTCCAATCTGTTCAAATGACAGCATATGCAAAAATGAGCCAAATACAGAGTGTGCTTTTCCCCAGTCCTAAAAGTAGTCCCAGGATAATGCTGTTACTGCAAATGAAAGGGAATTTTAAGTGTTACAATAAGCTTACAGGCTCACTGACACAACTGTCATAATTTACATAATATAATCTGGATTTGACAAAGGTAAATGTGCTAAAAGTCTCACAGATTTGCCAATGAAAAGAAGGCTCTTTCTTTCCTTGGCTTGTGTTCAAGCCAGCTGTCAGACTATGTGATCTCAAGTGGCTTCAAAGGACATGAATATATTAAAACTCTTGTTAAGGAGTGCTTTAGAAAACCCTTCAAAAAGGACAATTCAAAACTTCAAATGGCTTTGTTAAAGCACTTGTAAGGAAATTTTTTTTTTTTTACTTGTCCCTCAAGTAACAGTATAGTGGATACTCATTTAAAAAGTGTACACAAATAAAAACATTTTTGAAGATATGATTGAACTCTTAGATTAAAAAGCAGGGAATTATTTATTCCGTACATGTATCCAATAAAATTTTATGTTCAACTGACAATATTATAATGAGACAAAAATATCTCCTTCCTCTTCATTTATTTGGCCGCCAGACCAAAAAATAGAAAAGTAGGGAACAATATCACTCACTGATCCTTGTAAATCTCTTCCACCTCATGATTTAAAAAAAATATTAAAAAACAAATCACTGTTTGCATCAGATGATGAAGACATGATAGCCTTACAACACACTTGTATTAAAGATTTTTTCTAAATGCAGAGTTAGAATATTTGGGGGTCAAGAAACTGAGGTCCAAGTGATAGAAGAAGAAGAATATTTTCACAACTACTAATTTAAATAGAAATAAAACATGACACTATACCTTTCTCAAGTTTTGTCTCCTGCAAGATTTTCCCATATTCCTAATGTTTAATATGCTATATATAAAAAGCCTGACTCAACAGCTGAGCAAGCTGTTATTTATTATGAACTCCCTACCCCTCATGGCCAAAAAGAACATCTGCTTTTATAGTTTATGCTTTAAAAATCAAAAATTCCACAAAGCAAAAATGAAAAATACCACTAATCTTGTCATGACCTGAGCTCCTTTCCACAAATATAACTCCATAAAAGGTCAACCCCCAAAGCTTTAAGGTTCTGCTTCTCTTAATCAGGCCTCTACAATGAGTTGGCATTGCTGACCTTCATTTCCTCTACTGCATTCTCTAGCTCTTCAGGGGACTTGTATTCAAAATCTTTCTCCAAATATTCTTCTTCAGCTTGGGTCATCCATTCTTGCATCTCTGCCAAATCCTTCTTCAGATTTACAGCTTTTTCCTGACTTTCAGACAGGCGATTTTTCTGACTAATGATCTAGAATCCAAGGTGGAGAAAGAAATAGCAGCTTTGTTACTTAAATGTCCTTGTACATGTGAAAACCCACAACTCTTTGTTAAAATATTTTACTACCAAAACATTTTCAGACCTTTTTAATTAACGGAGCACTTTTCCATCCACACACAAACTTATCAACACTTTTTAGCAGATCAACAAAATCTAAAAGTGAGGGAAGGAGAAATATGACCTTCTTTTTCCCCTTCATTGAACGTAAATTGGTAACAATCTCTGAAAAAAGTCAGACAGAATAAATTCCTCTTTTGATTACAAGTATCATATAGTTAGATATATCATTATACTGAGCAATAAAACACTCTTCAGGCCTCACTTCTTTCCACAACCCAGATATTCTGGACTCTATATCAACAGCAAGGCTCTCCAACACAGATTTTCATCAGCAATTGCAACAAAATAAATATGTTTCTACAGACAGCAGAAAGTTTCCACCCAAAAGAAACAACCAAATGCACTGTGTGGTTGTCTATTTATAGCCTTTTATTTTTCAAAGCTGCTTGGAAACCAATAAAATTATACAGAGACAGCATAATATCCCAGTCTTCAGAAACAACAGAAAAAGGTCAGATCTTCCTCCCACATTCTCCCGAAAGAGCAGCATAAAGTCAAGTGAACAGATTAATCTTTAATTACAAACAATTGTAGAGCTTATTTTTCTCCTTCCAGTCAGGTACCAAGAAACATGCTTGGCTTCAGCCACTTTGACAGTGAAACAAGTAAAACGTTCTCATCCCACTGTTTCACTGCTTCACCTCCTCAGAATCCTTACAATGGCACACAACCGGACAGCTGCAGCAACAAGCAAGCAACATGTGGAGAACTCACCTGTTTGCTCAGCTTCTCCCACTGAGTCTGGCAGTCTACTAGCCTAGACTTTGTCCAAGTATTTATGCTCGCAATAGGCTGAGCTCTTAAAGCAGCCTCTACTTCTTTCATCTCTTTTAGTGATGGTTCAATTGTCTCCATTTCATTGATAAATACCTGAACACACATAAGAGAAAATTAACGTTGTTCTTCAGCAAGATATTACACTAATTTATAACAGTATTAATAATTTTGCAGCTTTTAATTATTCCAAAAGTTTTTGGAGCAGATCAATACTGTGATCAGATCAATACCAGACTGCTTAAAATAATCCTTCAGTGATTCAAAATATCAGAACTATGCAACTAAAGAACAAATACAGCTTGCCATACAGAGCATAAACATTTTCATATGCCAAACGTCAACATCAAAACAACACAAGTTTGAAGATATTCTGCTATTTCTGGTGTTCCTCAATTTATATTCTTATCCTGGAAACAAACATTTGAAGGTACACTGTAATTACTTACTATAAGACAAAATTCTACATAAATGTGATCATTATGCGACTGACTAGCCAGGAATCTTCCTTGAAAAATTCTAAATTCCAGAACTTTTATCAGTTATTTGCTTCTTACTTTTACTATCCTTGGGAATTTAATGCAGAAGACACTTTTCACCCACAGATTCAATTCCATAATCACAAAAAATTGGGAAAAATATATAAACCTTTTATAGAGGAAATAATGCCAACTTGTACATCGGTATTTATAGCTACAGCGAAGACCTTTGAAAAGCACAAAATATTATAGCTGCAAAAAAACCAACTCAAACGTGCCCTAAAGAAAGATAAAACAATTTTTCTGGTGGGCTTAATGTGCTATGAACAGTACTTAATAATGCAAGCAAAATAATAAAGAAAAGATGCTACTTGTTTTTTAAAAATACTCCTTGTAAGAGCAAAACTCACTGTGCACTGGTCAAGTTGCCTTTGAAGTCCTTCAGTATCCCCTTGAACAGCCTTTTCTGTCATTAAGAAGTCTTTCACACCATCCATCCACTTCTGAACAACTTTAGAGTCAGTCTAAATCAAATATAGTAAGAAACAGTTGATACAATGCTGTGATGAAGAATGTATGGCTGTTGCATTTCAATTTCTAGCAGCTTGCCAAGGGTGTCCTACAAGCTGCTGGCATAGTCTTAGTATTGAATCAGACCAACTTCTGTTTAATTTTTGGGTTTGTTTTGTTGGGCTTTTTGGGGGGAAGAGGGGCATCGCAAATTTCTCTGTTCTCAAATTTATATGAATATTAAATTCCCAATAGTGATATTCTTCCATCCACCAGAGCATAGCTTAAGTGACACTGAACTGTTCCAGGTTATCTATCACACCAAAGTACAGGATCAGGTAAGGAAGAGAGCATGGCTTCAAGAATTGTGTGGCTACCTTTTACATGAAGGACCTGGCTGAAGGCTGGAAATGTGCCTACAAACTGATTTTTAAAAATGCATGACTGTTTCCACACTTGTTTGAAAACTGCATTCCAAAGCAAAAGAGAGTGACCTATAAAAATATATATGTGGAAAAGAGGAGTGGATAATGCTAAATGTACTTTTCAGGTAGAAACCATGCTGGGAAAGCCATTTGCATAGGCAAGACACACAAAAAAGGAAAAAAACACAGACGATCAGACTAACCACTAAAATTAAAAAAAAACAGCCTAGCTGTTTGAGGCCGACAGTACAGTACTGTACTCACTAGAGCAACTCTTGGGAAAAAGTAAGCACACACCCCATTTCAGAATTATGTAATCTAACAATTGGCAGTTGCCTTACACCCTGCAATGAGGTAGGAAGGGGAGGAGGGAGGGAAGGAGACAGAAGCGCTGCCATCTCCTTCCCATATATGCGGAAAGGATGGGGATGCTCCAAATCATCCTTACCAAGAAAACCAACACAGAGCACAAAGAGGGATTTTTCTTCCTCTTGTTCAACCAACTTATGTGATTGGCATTTTTTATTAATATAGCTGGACTTCTTATACTCAACATTTTTGGACTATTTGGTTGGAGTTTTTAACACATGTCATCTATCCTGACACAATCATCATCACAGAACAGCTCATCAGCTTCAGCTTCTACTCTGCATGTCACAGGAAGAAAGCATACACTTAATTTTCTTAAAAACCTTACACAAATAGTTTTTTAAAGATCCATATGTTACACACTGTTTCTCAAAAAATGTCTGCATTAATGAAAACCCATTAGACTAAGTTCACGTCTGTTTTTAGATCAATGCTACTACCATTAGAGGTCAAAGTCATGACATCTTCTTCATTCCTTTTCCATTTTGGGGGAATTTCCTGCAGATGATAAGCCTGAAAATAATTTTCTAAAAAACAGACTCTAGGATCCTTACTAGTGGAGCATAGTTTAATGTAAAAAAATACGTATTTATAAACGCTGCCTTTTAACAAAGCACTTTACCACATAACTAATTTAGCTTTCTTACAATAAGCTATTTACATAAGTAGCATCTCTGAAAGTTAGACACATGTTTTAAAAACTTGCTGAATCCCAAACCAAGCCTACAAAAGTTTAATTAAGTAAATGCTCGTGCATTGCACGGGTAAATAATTATCAGTAGTCAAATAACCAGTGTAGGCTGTTGATGCACAAGAGTTCACAATTTTTAGACACGAACATCTTCATCATAGAATGGTCTGGGTTGGAATGGACTTTAAAGATCATTTAGCTCCAACCTGCCAGCCACAGACACTGTCATCTTCCACATGACCCCATCCAAACGGGCCTTAAACACTTCCATGAATGAAGCATCCATAGCTTCTCCGAACAACACGTTCCAGTGTCTCACTGCTCTTACAGTAAAGAAATTCTTCCTAAAATCCAATCTAGACCTACCCTCTTTCAGTTAAGAGCCCATTATCCCTTGTCCTGTCCCTACAAGCACATGCAAAAAGTTCTTCAGCTCTCGTGAAGGTCTCCTTTAGTTTCTGGAATGCTGCTATAAGGTTTTCCTTATAGAGCTTCATTTCTTCAGGATCAGTTTTTGACATTTATTACAGGCAGGAACAAAGATCAAATCTGCTGAATCTTAACTTGTTCACTCCTAAAAAAACCACATGATGTACAGCCATGCAGCAGATTTAAAAGACCTGAGAGCGATACATAATCAAAGATGCAGCAAGCCATACATTACTAGAGGTATGATAATAGAAGTTTTAACATAATTTCTTCTAGGAAAAACAAAATGCAAAACTGATAAAATGATAAATGCAAAAATGATAAAATGAGCCTTGTCTACATCTCCCAGTAAAACATTACTCCCAGTTCATGTCACTGACGCATGCATTGTCAGCTTGGGGGAGCCTCTATCACATCACAAGTAACAGAAGAACCACCTAAGCAGCAGGACTCAGGCAGATCTGCCACTGACATGCTCATCAGACTAACAAGGGCATCTAAGTAATCGTTCACCTGTTTGCTCACTGTTAAAATGAAAATATTTGCATTGTTTCTTTTCAAAAGCCTAAATGTGAGGAGTGTTGTTTTGATAAATGTCAATTTTTTTAAGGTCATTTAGGGGGAAAAAAAAGGAACATTAAAAATAACTAATACTTGCATGTAGTTGAACATAAACCACATGTCCTCCAAGCACTGACATGCACTTTTTTTTCTCCCCAACATAAATTTTTTCCCTTTAATAGCCAGGTGCTTCAACTCCTTTTTTAGCCAAGGAGATCCTGCTCAGCCATTCTCCAAACTAATCTTGTGTCTTGTTTGGTGTCTGCACCAAGACACCAAGGCTGCCATACCAATCTTTCCTGCAGTACAAGTTACATCCTGGTGTACCCAGTGCTGTCCACAGCATTTTCATTCAACTTGTTCCAGACTGTCATTTTTATTTATACAGTATTAGACTATAAAACTCTCCGTATAGGTAAGTACCAAAGGAAAAATCAGGGAATATAACACAACTGTCCATCCACTGACAGTTTTACAAAACATTCAGAAAACACATAAATTGTGTACTCAAAAGTACAGTTCATAAGACAACACAATGTAAGCTGCATATTTCAACAGATTGCATCAGTAGGTATTTCTTTCATACTTAATAATTACTTAATAATTACAATAATAGTATAATATTAATAAAGCAACTACTTAATCATTGCTTCCATTGTTTCTTCTGCTAGAATTTCTTTTTTGGCTTCTGTACTTCCTTTTAAGGTAACAGAAAAGTTTCTAGCATCTTGCTCAGAACATAATTCTGCTCTCAGAACAGTGGGATTTTCTGTCTTGAAGGATTTCATAGGCATGTGTATATATTTATAAAATAGGTAGGAGGGCTGAATAACCTTAATTTTCTGACTGTCCTTCCTGTCACTTCAGAGGCAATGGTTGGAACTGGAAAAATCACTATACCCAAGCATTTTCCTTACTCCCTTTTCTAACTGCCTTGTACAAATTCTTCATGACTGCTCACCAAAACTCCACTTGAAGGAGCAGGTTTTCTGTAGCAGGCACACTTTAAGAGTAGTGGGCATCTGACACCAATCACACTGAAGATCATCAGCCCCTACTGGGATTAACAGCACAGCTGGCATATCCTTGACCCTAGGATAACCTTTGCTTATGGAAAGGGAGGGACACTAATTTTAAGTGAAAAGTATTTCTGTTAGAAGACAAAATAATATCCTGGGCACATTAGAATTCCACTTCTATGCTACTACAAATATACTATATATGCTTTCAGCCTCTTCCAAACTAGAGGATCATCAACATCCCACTTCTCAATCAGTTTCATCTGGACTCCCACAGGAACACAGAGAAAGGTCTATAAAGCCACAGAGTTATGCAAGCCAAAAATAAAAAATCCTTTCACTTTACCTCAAATATTCTCAACTTGGGCACAATTTCCTCCAGTAGTTTAACATCTTTGGAAATCTTGAGCTTTAACTTGTCCCAGCGTCCCTGCACATCCTTGAATTCTTGCATGTAGGTGTTTTTTACTTCCGAAGATGCATGCTTCTCCAAAGCCTTTGTTTCTTCAGCAAGTTTATCTACTCTGGGCTTCTGGGCTTCCAGTGTCTCACAAACTGTCTATAAGAAAGAAGAAAAATGCCTCCTTCCAGTATTAGACATACAACAGGTACAAACTCACATACAAGTGCAAGTACATCAAAACTTTCATCATGCAGACGGTAAACTCGGTCAAGAGTGATACAATCCAGTTACAGTAGTTACTGAGGCAGAGACATCCAAAAAACCTTCTAAGCAGCAAAACCTTCAGCTGCTGTACTGGTGCAGCAACAGAGACGACAGAATGGGTAGCAAAGCTTGGCCTCATAGCTTAACATGCGCAGGCATCTATGCCTCTCCTGTGCCACACAGTACTGGCACTCAATCAACAGTGCAATGGCTGTGCCACGCTGCACTCCCAGGGCAAACTGCAATGCAGACAGAGCAGGACACCTCAGTATGTTCATTCCTCCCACAAGTTTGTTTTTTAAATGCACATGTAAACCAGCTGAGTGTGTTCTTCCAAGTTTTGTAAAGTTAAATATACTATCTTAGTTGCAAAAAAAGCTCTAGATATTCAAGTTTGGAAAACTGCTTTCCCAGATGGGATTCAGGGAAGATACATTCTGAGTATATTCACTGTAACATTGCTGATATAAAGAGTCACTTGATTTGAAAGAGCTGATTTACTAATATGAAAAAAACCAGCTGAAGATATAAGCTAAAACATGAAAAATGCTGCCACTTCATTGAACTCATAATTTTGATTACTGTGCTTCAGATTTGCTTAAGAGAAATTCACAGTGAACACATGAAATTATTATTAATTTAATAGATTTAATTTTCTAGTATATACACTTAATATATACAAGCAGGATGTGTGCATACATATTTTGCTGTATTTTTACTAAGGAAGACTTTTTTAAAACATTCATGTCCTCAAATGTACTTTACATTTATTATAGTTTCTTTTCCTGGAAAATTCATCTAAGATGGGTAGGGAAGTAGCAATGATACTGAGAAGATGAATGTAAGTTTCAGTGCGTGCTATAGTGCAGAGAGCACTGAACAATCCCAAGCTCCACAAGCAGCTACTTATAGATAGGTTTGTTCCCCTCTCCTGTCACACTCTAATGATAAAGCACCTTCACTAGCATAGTATGTCTTCTCAGGGTAATTAGCCTCTGAAGAAAACTGGGCAGAGGCAGGAAAAGACAAGCCTCAAAAGCCTAAATGCCACTGCAATTCACGCAGCATATGGACCAGAAAATCTCCGCCGAGTTTAAAAAATACAGAAGCAACACTAAAGAGAAAACCAAACAATCAAAGCTTGTTTTAATCTCCTGGTTCAAAAAAAAACCCTCAAAACACTAACACCTCTATTTAGTGGACTTCCAAAAATCATTGTTGTGCTAAATAGAGAAGGATATAACAACCTCTCTGCACCCAGCAACCAGAGCTCAAGAGCTCCTCCAGAGTCACCTGCAGCCTTATTAGGCCACCACACAGGGGAAACACATGCTTTTGAATATGGAGGATGGTGGAGCAGGCAGAGAAGTATTTATTGAGTTTTTTCAAACAACCAAAAAAAAAAGGGGGGGGGGGGGGCGGGGGGAAATGCTGGAGACACAGAATTCTCTCCCTGGAGAGAGGTCCATCCCTGCCTCAGTCTCTGGTATTTTCCCTGGCCGAGCAGTCCCAGCTGTCTCCTGGCACAGGCAGCAAGAGAAGCTGTGAATTCCTGCAGGCTCAGAGACACCCAGCCCTTACCTAGACATGTCCCTCAGCAGCCTGATAATCCAGCAAGCCACCTCCAAAAGTGGGCTCCACACTCACGTCCCTGACACCCCTCTGAGCAGTGTTAGCTACCCCACTGAAAGCAAGGCAGGAGAACACAGGGTGACAGCAGTGGGGTAACCCCCTTACTCAGTGCAATGGTGAGAGTTACCTTTGCCTGCTGCAGGGCGTTCTCCACCTTGCTGGGCTCGCTCAGGCCACTGGCAGTGGAGAGCTGCTTGCCCTCCAGCTCGCTCAGCGCGTCCTTCAGCTGCTGTAGAGACTCCACATACTCCCGGCTTGGCTGCCTTTCTGTCTCTGCTGCCATGTAAAGGAGGAAGGAAAAAAAACACAGAGTAAGAATATGCACTTCAACCCAAATCTTAAAAGATGTGAACATAATCAACTTCCCAAGAGCTGAAAAACTCTTCAACAGATACCATTGTTTTTCCTCTGAAGATATTAAATATATAACATACAAGTATATGTTCCAAAAATTTTACAAACTCAATCCCATTTTCAGAAATTCTTTTTATACACTTAAGCACCTTAATCTGTTTGGATGGGTAGGGTGGAAGAATCGATAGTATTTAAATTATATGTTATTGTACCAAGAATAATCCATAGTATTTAAAATATATAAACCACCCAAATTTAGTATTTTGCATTTTTAAGCTGTAGACATATCTACTATTTATCTACAAATACACATACACTGATATCTCTTATAGATAGAAAAAATAGTATAGCAATTATAATAGCCATATATTTAATATTAAATTAAATATACGCACTATATATAGGAATTGTAAAGGGTAGTATTTATAAATATGTGCGTGCATATAAAATACATAATAGTGTAGGCTGGTGTTTTGCTTGCTTTTTTACTTTTTTTAATGTATTTACCCATACAAATATATAAAAATAGCAGCTTTCAGCCTGTTACCAGAACAGAGACACCATTTAGGAAGAGTTAAAAGGGAATTAAAGTTTGGATGGAGTATCTGTTTGCCATCTTCAACCACATCTCAAAATTTATTCAATCCAGCCCTGTGTGGAATCCCAGGCAGAAGGCAGCACCTCATTGGCATTCTAGAATGAAAACAGCCAACTGGAATAACTACAGCAAACAGAATTTTGCCTGTAAGTCCTGTACTGTGGCATGCACATTCTCTGGCCCTGGATTCCTAAGCAATTTTGTTACTGCCCCACGTGAAAACTAATCTTAGTCTTGTTCTGACTCACTAGGTAGCTTTCCAACAGCTTACTGTCAGAACTGTCTTACCTTTTATAAAAATGAGTAAACATTTTTGAGAGAATCAGAGTTATCCAGCTCCTTTTTCTCAAAAAGACAGATCAATTCAAAGAGGGAGAAAAATTAGTAAGAAGCACATAGCTGCACTGTCACTAAACTACAGAAAATCCTGAAGGAGAAGGAAATAGTTGAAGTAGTTTTCCAGTGACAAAAATATTGAGTCAATTCCCATCTAAAAAATGCCCATATAGCTGGGACTGAGTAGGTTTCCATGGGTGGAATTTTTGGAGGCTCAAGAGCCTCAAGAAGAGCCATAAGGAGGAGCTGGCTTTCTGTCAGTCAAAGTCTGCCAAGTTCACAAATGCCCAAGTCACACCACCAGTTGTTTCCACCAGTTATGTAGCTCTGGAAGTTTTTACTTTGCAGCAATTCAAACTATCCTGTAAATAAACAGCTAAAACCCTGAACCAATATTTCCCTCTGTTCATCAGCAATATGACTTCTCAGCAGGTTGTCTCATTCAAAAGATACACAAACACAACATTAATGTGTTAGAACATATACAGTGTTTCTACGAAGCAATAACTGGTTCAAGCAGATCGGTAACACCTCAAGCAATGTGTGACAAAAAAAAAAAAATTTTTTTTTTGTCACATGATATATAGTTACCAAAATACCAATACAATTACTCACAAGTACATGAACTCAAAACGGCTGTAAAATAATAACTAATCACAGTAAGACTGAAAACATAACCTTGTAATTTTAACATGGCTGACAGATACTTCATTCATAGAATTTTCTGCATTGATATAATTCAAGTGTGCAGGCCTGGTGCAACATATTGTATAGATGGCCTAACAATTTAGCAATTGAGCCTATTTTTACTACATACAGAACAGAGTGTTAATGCTCTTCCATTTGGGGCTGTTAATAAAACATTTCCTCAAATTACTCTGAAACAAAAGCTATGGAGAAAAAAAAATCTTACAAGTCTGTGCTGTTGCTATTCAGCTGTAAAGTATTACCAGAACTACATATTTTATGCACTACATTTAAAATTCTTTAAAAACCAGCATGACTGGTTTGAATGCTCATAATGAAATTTTTAATGCAACAACAATCCAAGTAGAAACTGCCTGAAAAGCAAGCCAGATTCCAAATCACTTCAAAGATGAAATTTCCAAAAGGAATTATGTATGACTAATGTGCTCAAAGCTATGAAAAAGAATAAATTTCACATGAACACTTTCATTTTACAACATTCTTCTAATCTTCTACTTTTCATTTCTAGAATTTCATTACAGAATATATGTTTCTGTAAGTGTCAGAGAGAGACAGATTTCTGAGCTTTATTATCCACCTTCATTATGTCTTGCTAAGTAGTTAAATGAGTTTTCAGGGATGTTGCATCCTTGCGTAATAGTGTTAAATACCATGGAATGATAGATTTGTGAATTTTGCACAGAACAGGCCACATTCCTCCATGTAAATAAAATAATTTTGCCAGTTTGACACAAAGCCTAGCACAAACATTACAGAAAGTCTACCAGAATTCAATGAGTTTTCAGTCAGCTGAAAACAATCAAAGCACAAGTAAGCAGGAGGTTTTATGCTAAGATACATATTTATGCTTATTTATTCACCTTTTTTCAGCTGTTGATGACATTCCTCTAGTTTCTGACGAGTCAGTTTGAAATGATCAAGAAAACCACTCAAGTTCTCCTGAATGAAATTTGGAGGCATGGGCTGGGAGGTGAGTGTCTTGCAGGTGGCTTTCAGATGTTCCAACTGTGGACTCAGGCTTACAAGATGAGTTAACTCCTGCTGTAAAAAAAAAAAAAAAAAAAAAAAACCAAAATTCACACTTGCCCTGTAAACACGAAGATTTTAATACACTACTACAGCACAGCTCATCCACATTACTAGTGACAACACTAAAGTACTTCCTGTGACAGAGATTGCAAAATATTCCAGTCAAATCAGGTGCCCTGCATGTCTCAGAAACTGAGTGATCTTATTGACTAGGCCAAGCTCTACTGGGGCATCTTGTGCTTCTGATAGCTTCCAATCACAGTTAATGCATTTGGCCAGACTTACCTGACATAACTCTTTCAGGACTGCTGAGGACTGGGATGCTGAAGAAGAGTAATTTTTAAGCCAGTCATCCTTCTCAATTAAAGTCTTCTCAAGCTCATTCATTTCCTTTAAATAAGCATTTATATCTTCCTGGTACTTTATCTTTCTAGCCACTTCTTCTAGATTTTGAACCACATCTTTCCACCCCGACAAAATTTTCTCCATGACGGATTTTATATCCACTGTAGGAAGTCCTTCTACAAAGATTATACAAATTATTGTTATATTAACTGCAACACATTTTCATTAACAGGCATTTAACCTTTCCTCTCTTCAAATACAAGTGCACTTTCACATTAATATACAAAACACTTTGATTCCAGGTCTAATACCGATAAATCTATGCTTATTACTAGCACCATTTCAGCTTTATAATTCTAGTAAAATGTAGAGTGAGGTACTCTAATTTTGAGGAAAGACAGAGAGGGTTGTTTTTTTTTTTTTCGCTGAACCACTCTAGAACAAGTAGAGCCCAAAGCTCTGGTCAGGGTAGCCAGCCAGCTTTCACAAGAGCACTTGATGACCCCTGCTCCATAGATGCCCTGTGCTCACACTCTGGCCACAGGCTTGGCACACCAACACCACAGCAGCTGCAGCCACAGGGCAGGAGCATGCACACAAAGACCAGTCACTGCCATTATGGCACAGCCTGTTCCTGCCCCAGGATAGATGTGGATGTAGGCACAAATGCGCCAGTGCTGTGCATTATTCCACACAGGTCTAGCTGGGCTTCAGAAAAAGGCTGGGAGCCTGATCTGGACAGGACATCTATCAGACCCTAACAAAACCAGGGGGTGTAGATTGGTTATTTTCTAGAGATCCAAACCTTTAAGATGACAATCAATTAGAAAGCAAATTCTTGACCTTACTCTTTGCTGATACAAAGCAGCTTTTTGACTATGCATTTCTTGTTATGGTTAACACGTGCTGGTTTCATGCTATGTTCTATCACAGCTAAAAGGGTTTGTAGAATAAAGAGGAAGGGAGCATTAATTTCTGTTCGCATTTGAAAAGAAGTAACATCTAAAAATTTTTATAAACCAAGCTCCAGGTGAAATCAGTGGCTTTCAGCCATCAACTTCAAGGCAATGGCACCCACTTTAAAAAAAGCTTAAGTTGCAGTAGGCAAGGAGGGGACGACTGGACATGCTTAGTAAATTGGGGCGTACGAGCAAAAAACTGTGATTGCTGAGAAATCCAATGGAATTCAGCATTTTCCAAAAGGGATGCTGGTCATTATGCAGGACAGTGATACCATCTTCTCTCCTGTCAGAATGCTACCAGTGATAACAACTTCACCAGAAGTCAAGTGAAGATCGAAAAGATTGCCTCTAGATGATATGAACATCTCTTTTATAGAGATATCATTCCACTGATGTTTTTTTTTCAATATGAAACAAGATTTTGGCAAGGCTTAAAGATTCACCTTTCATGGATGTCAATTATAAGATCCCATGGATAAGGGTTTTAATTGGCAATCATTTTCCCAATCATATAGACTTCTCTCTTGCCTTTGAGCCATAGGTTGTGACTGCATCATTAAAAACACAGACAGTTTTTACAAAAATAGATAAAACCATGAAAAAGAGATAGACACATACGTATTAAGTTTAAATTTGGCTTCAAAATTTTCACTTCTTTACAGCAGTTGTTTTAAAACAATTAATTAAAATCAAACTACTTCCTTGAAAGCATGTAACTAGCATTGTTACTGAAATAGAAACAATTTATTAAAATATCCCTTAAGACTGCAAATGAACACATGCACACTAATGAATAATAATACTCTTGTTCTAAAAACTTTAATTAAAAAAACCACATAACTAACTAGTAACAGTAACAATGAAGGAAAGAAAAGGGAGGGAGAAGGAAGGAGATAATGTCCTTCAATATTATTTCCCAGCAACTCAACTGATTAAATCACAAAAGAGAAAAACCTCCAAGTTGCTTACCCTTTCCCATTTGATCCAAAAGAATGTGTCCACTTCGTTTCAGTTCATCTAATTTCTGGCTTTTTTCAGCTCTTTCCTTTTCAATCACCTTCAAAGTGAATCCCAAAAGAATATAGTAGCAGCAAGGATTATTTTCCTTGACTTCCCTCTCTCACACAGTAATATCTATTTTTCCACTCAGCCCAAAACACATCATTGTCTTAGATGCACCACCACCTGAGCTGCATGTTAGTTCTGCTTGTGCAGAAAACAAATGCAAAAGGAGTCACATCTCACAAGCAGCAGGCATGCAAGAGATGCACCAGGAATAAAATATTGTTTAACGGCTTGATGACCCCACAGTGTGAAGTAAGACATTGGGACAGCAGTTAAAACAAGTCACTTCTGATCAAAAATTCAGCTGTAATTCTCTAATGTGAGCCAGTGGAGAAAAGACCTTCTTAATAGCCCCTTCATTTCTACAGTTTCTACTGTGATTTCTAGTAGAAGGGACCAACAGACCCTAAATGTCCAAAAAGCAAGAATTATAGCACACCAGTAATAAGCTCTAGTGCTTTGCTCTCACAAAGATTTGGAGAGGGAAATTCTCCATGACTACCAAGATATTTAAAGGAAAAAGCTCCTCTCACAAGTTATACATATTGGGGAATATTAATTTGTGAGTCAATAGGCAGAATGCATCCACAGAGCAAAGACTAGTTCCCTGGCCAGAAAACCACAACTTCAATATCCTCTGTGATTACAACAAAGTATCTCCAAACTAAAATCTTTTTGAACCTCATGTCAAAGGTCATCACTCTGGTTTAGGCTTCCTACAGTACATTCAGAAGAATGCACTTATTTGCACAGCTGGAAAGAACAAACTCTGTCCTAACCACTTACAGCCCAATCATTTAAAAACAGTACTGTTCATGGGAACCTGGTGTTCATCTCAGGACCTCTTTTTTAAAAAGCTATAAACATTCTTTAAAATCTATAAATAAATCATTGGGATAGTTGTTTTAGTTCTTATTTCCAACAGTACTGCCATTCCAAACATTCCTACTGGCACCATTTTCCACAAGAGCACTATGGAGGAGCCTCTTTATAGAGATTTTTAAGTAAAGGTATCTAGTCTGTCTGGCAGGTCAGCGATACTGCACAAAAGCTGTAACAATCACATTTTCTCCAAAATTATTACAGCAAACAACATGTCCCAGCATTATAACAACAAACCACTTTGGACCCTGGGTGGTACAGTGTTTGAGGAGTGTCACAGCATGATTCAAGGGGTCTCTGAGCACCCCACTGGCCTATCTCTACTGAAACTATATAAGTGGCGTCAATCAAGGCCATTTCCAACTGTGAAACATTAAACCAAAATATGCTACTTAATGTAAAAGATAATAAGCCTGAAGACAGACATTTTTCAGAACTCCAAGGGAGACATCAGTAATTTATGTTTTTAAAATTTCTTGTGGATTATGCAACAACACCAGCAAAAAAAAAAAAAAAAAAAAAAAGTGTGTCCATCTGGTCAGAAATTTCCATGTATGCTCAGTTCTGAAGCTATGTAACTGAGGGACTTAATCCCCTCAAAGCATGCGGATCAGCTCACACCTCCAGCTGACAGCCAGCTTAGATACAAAGTAGAGTATTCACTGAAACATGCTTTATCTCCCCATTTTACCTTCAATTTTTCTTTCATGCTTGAAGTCTCTCTCATCTTCGTATATTCTTTGATGTCTGCGGCCTGAATGGCAGATTTTGATTTTGAAATCCAGTTCAAGAGCTCAGTACTTTCAGCATCAAACCTAGTTTAAAAGGTCAGACAGCAGTTTGTTTTTTGGTTTCAGTCACTCTGTCTTAAAAATCAAGAGTCTTAAAGTTCAGCACATTATTCAATCCCAAACCAGCAAGGCTTTACACAAAATTCATGCTCCTTATATTACTACCCACAGGAAGTAGAGACAGACTTTTAAAAGCCTACAATAATAAAAATTATCCCCACAGTATCAGCCTTCAGGAACAAATTGAGAATATATGGTGCAATTTATTTTACACATAGCTTCACACAAATAACTATTTCTTTTAATGTGTTACAAAACAGATCTCTCAATGTCAAGTATTTTGAAAGTAATAACTAGACTTCAGAAACAAAACAAATAAGAATTGCAGTTCTAAGTTTCAAAAGTCTGCAACATTATTTTATCTGAAGGAAAAGCTAACAGTGGCAGTTACAGCTGACAAACATTTCTGCACACTTAGCTGACAAAATATTAATTTATAGCTTAGTGGTTTTGTCTACAATGTACACTATACTATAATTGTCTATACTAACAACTTTCTTATCCCTATGACCTCTAAGCTACAATCTAAAACCACCAAAAACAACTCCAATCAACTCTCAAATTAAGCAGTACTGTACAGAACTTGAGAGATGGACATATACACTGTACAGACCACAAGTCAAGTTGCATTACAATTACATTACTTAACAGTGTGAATCCTAACACGGAATAACAGCACCCCAATATATGCAATTGTCAATCAAAGTTTCCATGGGAAAACTGGCAAAATTCCACTTTCTGGTCATTTGTTGTAAATGGAAACACACAAAAGCATCAGAAAGTTTATTACCTATTTTTACTACCCCTGTTTTTAATGCAGTTTGAACTCTAGAAAAACAGATGACAGATAAATCACTTTTGTTTTCAAATCTATAATAGTTTCTACAACTCCTGAGACATAGAAAGGACAGATGGCTGCTGACTACTTTACTGCCTTGGCACATCCAGATGCACACACTACCCCTACCAGACCTCAAAAAGTCTGACTAGAGTCCTCAAGAGGGTTTTGGCGGGTTCCTCACCCCTTCAAACCTTCATTCCTCCTCCAGAAAAAAATGAATTAAAAAACTCTTCTTCATTGTGCAAATTCACAGCTACTCCCTAATCTTGAGGCAGTATCTATTGTATCTCTAAATGATCTGACAAAGATTTAAACCACTGATGCTTCAAGGAAATACTCATTTCCTCAGCCAAGCAAAAAAAACAGTATGTTGAGCACACAGCTTTTAATTTCCTAATTTATATTTAAACAATTCCTTTAGTTTTAGGTATGCTATTTAATAAAGCAAATTCAACACATGTTATTAAACACTGTTTGGCTTAAGAGGAAAGAAGGTTCCAGGAAAACTTGATAGCAGCCTTCCAGTACCTAAAGAGGGGCTACAAGAAAAATAGAGAGGGATACAATGAGGAAGTATATTGATAGGACAAGAAGAAACTTTTAAAGCGAAAAAGACTATATTTAGATCACGTATAAGAAAGAAATTCTTCGGTATGAGAGTGGTGGGATACTGGAACAGGCTGCCCAGAGAAGCTGTGGGTGCTCCCTCCCTGGAAGCCTACTAGACCAGACTAGATAAGGCTCCAAACAACCTGGATTAGTGGAAAGTGCCCCTGTCCATAGCAGTGAGGTT